>NC_057802.1:383058748-383235261 GCF_018294505.1 Triticum aestivum | reverse complement strand
GGGGGAGGCTCACGAGAGAGGAGGATTGCGTGTGAGGACTGGGGGCTGGGAGCTGCCCAATATCTTTCTCTTTTTTTTCTCAACGAAGCGAACTTTTTTTGTCTCACAACTAGTCCGACGTGGACATCACCAGGAAGCGCCCTTGTAGCGACTGTTAATGGGTTTAATTTAACAAATACACATAGCAGAATCTAGTGGAATCATCAATCAGAGTCACGAAGTATTTCTTTCCACCTTTAGTCGGCACACCATTAATCTCACAGAGATCTGAATGTATGAGCTCTAACGGTGCCAGGTGTCTTTCCTTCGCAGGCTTGTGAGGCTTCCGAGGTTGCTTAGCTTGCACGCACGCATGGCACTTAGATCCTTTGGCTAAAGTGAAACTCAGGATTTAGTCCATCTTTCCTAGCCGCGTCATACAACCGAAATTTATGTGACAAAGACGTGAATGCCAAACCTCATATTCATTCACATTAGAATGAATTTGGTTCATGACTTTATTACAGAAATCCTCCAGGGAAAGGCGGAACAAACCACCACAATCATATCCTTTTCCAACAAATAGTCCATACCGAGATACGACTACTTTGTTGGACTCGAATACTAACTTAAACCCTTCTTTACATAGCAGAGAGCCACTAACGAGATTCTTCTTGATGGCGGGGACATGCTGCACGTTCTTCAGTTGCACGATCTTTCCCAAAGTAAACTTCAGATCTACCGTGTCAACACCATGAACAGATGCATGCGATCCATTCCCCATCAGGACGGAACAATCTTGTGCGACCTGGTAGGAAGAAAACAAAGACACATCAACACACACATGAATATTGCCCCCAGTGTCAACCCACCAATCGGTGCACTGACAAACTAAAAGTATGGTAAACAGATTACCATACCCAGATGCCCCATCACTGTTGCTCAGAGTGACATTGACAGACTTGGAGTCTTGTCCTGACTTCTTGTACTTGTTTGGGCACTTGTTTGGGAACTTGTTTGCCCAGTGTTTCTCTGAACCACAAGTAAAGCAACCATCTCTCTTTTTGTCTTTCTTCTTACCCTTCTTCTTAAAGGTAGTATTCTGCTGGACAGAGTTCTTTCCCTTGAACTTGTGGAAGTTCTTCTGCACCACATTGGCGCTAGAAGAACCCTCTGCCGCCTTCACGTGTGAGTCCTTTGCTCTCGAGTTCTGCTCAACACTGAGATGACCGATGACATCCTCAACAGAGAATTCACGTCTCAAGTGCTTGAGAGAAGTAGCAAAGCATCCAGGAGGGAGTTTTGCAATAATGCAACCCGCGACAAATTTGTCCAGTAACTCACACTTCAGGAGCTCCAGCTCCTTAGCGATGCACTGTATCTCATGAGCCTGGTCCAATACAGAACGGTTATCAACCATCCTGTAATCATGGAACTGCTCGATGGCATACAGTTCGCTCCCAGCATCGGTTGCGCCGAACTTAGCTTCGAGTGCATCCCACAAGTTTTTGGCAACGCGCATATGGAGATATGCGTCAACCAAGTTGTCTCCGATCACAGTAAGAACGGCTCCCGCAGAGATGGTGGTTGCCTCCTAAACGCCTTTTCCTTTTCAGGAACAATCGTTTCTGTGGGAGACACACCACCAACCCAGAACACGTTCATTGCTGTGAGCCACAAGGTGGTCCTTGTCCGCCAACGCTTAAAATGCGTCCCGGTAAACTTTTCCGGTTTCAGTGTAGCAGCAAAGCCTTGAATCGGAAAGTGCCTAAAATAAGGTTTTTGGATTGTCGGAAATATTAGCGCTTTTCCGATTAGACTAATCCACGAGTAAACAGTAAGAATGGCATAAACGGTATGCATATCATAGCGATACCTAAGCATACTAGCATGTACAGAACATAGAAGCGAACCATCTATAAGCAGCACATATACGGCTAGCACAAGTACGAGTAAACGAGGGATTAATAGATCATACCCTCTCGATGGCCAGGCCAACGCGGCGGCGGCGGCAGCAGCCTCGGCGTCGTCGACCATGGTGTCGATGCAGGGGAAGTAGTGGAAGCAGAGGCGGACAGAGCTGGGGACGGATCGGGAGCAATCGCGTCTCGCGCCTTCTCTCACGACCAACCGTGCACGCGGTCGTCGGGATGGGGTCGCCGGAGGCAGCACAGAGTGAGGAACATGCGTCGTGACGAGGCCAGCGGCGGAGGAGGAGTGCGCGTGTACCACTCCTCTTCCCAAGCTCCCAATGACAAGTGGTAGAGCAGCCTTTATAAAAAGGTCTCAACTCTCCTCAACTAGCAAGGTGGAACTAAACTTCTCACCACCTGTTATATCATATACATGGGCATCAAGATTAACCAGGAATCATTGTTCATATGGGTCTAAAGCCCATCTTTGATTCAATAGTTTATCTCCATGCTCCCCTATTCTCTTTCGCTAAAACCATCCTAAATGCGACATAAAATCACTAAAGGACCACATTTAACCGGTTTTATAAAAATATAGAGTTCAAATTATGTGATTTTGGAGCTGGGGGGGTATGGATCAATCAAGAAGGATTTTTTTTTTTGAGTTGAGAAGGAATTTTTTTTAGAATGGTGAATATACTTCGAATCGTCCGGCTTGGCACCGCAGAGCTTCTAGAGCCGGCCTACCGTGGGGGTACGTGTCGCGGCCTCTCCCGCGACGTGTCCCCGGACAAGAGGCGACGGTATCACCGTGTCTTCGCTGTCCGCCGCACCGCGCTGTGCTGGTGCTTCTCCAGTTCTCCTCCTCCTTCTGGCGCCCCCTTTATGCGCGGGCTACGACGCAGCAGCCTGGCTCGCATTGCATCCACCACCAGAGCGGCGTCGGCGCGTCAGTGCAGCAGCAGCATATTAGGAGGAGCGAGAGCGGCGCCGTACTGCACCATGGCGGGACGATCGGGGGAGGAAGCGGACGCCGCGATGGCGGGCGTGGCCACCGGCGGCGTGGAGGACGCCTACGGCGAGGACCGCGCCACCGAGGACCAGCCCGTCACGCCGTGGGCCGTCTGCATCGCCAGGTACGTACGTAGTACATGCACACGGCGGCCACCTTGTTCCATCGGTGCTCCGTTCGCCGTCGATTGATTACCAATACCTAGAACTTGGTTAATTAATCTGCAGTGGCCACTCCCTGCTGAGGGATCCGCGGCACAACAAGGGGCTGTCGTTCACGGAGAAGGAGCGGGACGCGCACTACCTGCGCGGCCTGCTGCCTCCGGTGGTCCTGTCCCAGGAGCTCCAGGAGAAGCGGCTGCTGCAGAACGTGCGGCAGCTTGACGTCCCGCTGCAGCGCTACATGTTCCTCATGGACCTCCAGGTCGGCTCCCGGCCCATCCTCTTCCAAGGCAACGAACAGCAAACATATCATGCCATTCTTTCTTACAGTTGGTGCGTTCGTTCATCTGTTTGTTTACAGGAGAGGAACGAGAGGCTCTTCTACAAGCTCATGATCGACAACGTGGAGGAGCTGCTCCCCGTCGTCTACACGCCCACCGTCGGCGAGGCCTGCCAGAAGTACGGCTCCATCTTCAGGCGCTCGCAGGGCCTCTACATCAGCCTCAAAGACAAGTACGTTTCTCATCAATTCACTTCATTTTTCACATGGCCTGCGGCCGGTTTCTGTTTCAACTTTCAAGTGAGTGAAACGCGTGCGTGCGTGGTGTCCCTGTTGCTGATGCCAGGGGGAGAGTACTGGAGGTGCTGAGGAACTGGCCGGAGAAGAGTATTCAGGTCATCGTTGTCACCGACGGCGAGCGCATCTTAGGCCTCGGAGATCTTGGCTGCCAGGTCAGTCACGGAACCTATTTATACTTCTACTGAAAGTTATTATTGGCTTGTTGCTTACCATGAACATGGTTTTGGATTTCAGTTTCAGGAATATTTTAGCCATAGCCGAAATCTCAGTTTTCATTTCTGTCAAAGGACCGAAATTTCCACTTGAATTTGATTGGGATCCAACAAATATTTTTAAAATTCGAAAAGTAATTTGAATTTGTGTGTACTACCAAAATTGCTGAAATATTTTGACCGAAAGAAAATTATATTAATATATCAGAATTAATGAAATCGCACTAAGCGAAAACCATGATCATGAATGGAACTCTCATCATGTGCAGGGTATGGGAATTCCCGTGGGGAAGCTTGCGCTGTACACGGCCCTTGGTGGTGTTAGGCCATCTGCTGTAAGTACTTCAACATTTGGTTATGGGGCTGTTTGGTTCTAGGCCTAGGAGTACCACATTTTACCACACATTTCTTGCCACACTTGCCTAAGGTTAGTTCTTCAAAATGAGAGCCAGAAGTTGGCAAACCTAAGGGAATCTTGCCACACTTTTTGAGTGTATGTCATGTGGGGCCCTAGTGTGGCAAAAAGTATATCGCCTAAGGTAAGGCTAGAACCAAACACCCTCCTAAGTTGGTCAAAGTTGCCTAACCTTAGGTGTGGCAACATGGGGCAACCATAGTCACAAACCAAACAGCCTCTATGTCTTGCTCTGTTTTGCAGTACTCAATTTTATAATTTTCATGTAAATATATTTCCATTTTGTTTCCCAGTGTTTACCCATCACCATTGATGTGGGGACGAACAATGAAGAGCTGCTGAACGATGAGTTCTACATTGGATTGCGGCAAAAAAGAGCTACGGGCCAGGTTCCACTGCTGCTGCCTTGGTTGGGCCCAGTCAGTTCACACTATAGCCATCAATCAGTCCCTCACATTTCATCTCTTTTGCCTGCTTGATTTAGGAATACACTGAGCTTCTGGATGAGTTCATGGTTGCCGTGAAGCAGAACTATGGACAGAAGGTTCTTGTCCAGGTATGAGAATAGTAGGAAGAACCCTCATTTCTGATCTGTAGTTGAGCTACTGGCATGGCCACTTACCCGAAACTTCTTCTGACTTTCTTATAGTTTGAAGACTTCGCAAATCACAATGCGTTTACCCTTCTTGAGAAGTACAAGGCGACCCATCTTGTCTTCAATGATGATATTCAGGTTTTGGGACCAGATTTCTGGTTTCTGTATGCTTATCTATCATCTATTGTACTGCACAACGGTACAGTATAAGTTAACTTTGGAAATGTGTATTCACAGGGAACGGCTGCGGTGGTTCTTGCGGGCCTTATGGCTGGTCTGAAGTTTGCTGGTGGAACTTTAGCTGACCACACATTCTTATTCTTCGGTGCCGGAGAGGTCAGTTTATCTTACATCGTACTAGGCTGGTTATGCATTGCTCATCATGGTTGCTTCTGACTTCTGCCAAGTGTATAAGCATCTACCAGCGCTGCGACATCACAGATTGCTTCGCATTCTTATTAACCTTAAAATGGTTAAGTGAAGATTTGTTAGGGATGTTTTAATTCAAAAACAGTAATAGATGGAAGACTTGTCTATAAAACAATTAGATGAAGGATTGATAGTATAATACATAGTACTAGTTCGAGTTGCTTCTCGTTTTCATTCTTTAAATGCATCCTAATACATGTGCTCATATTATCAGTTTTCAGAACAATTTGCGTGATGGTTTCTGAGTTGTTGCCAAGTTTGTAAGTAATCAGAGCCCAGCTGTCTATTCTTTGCAGGCTGGTACAGGCATTGCTGAACTAGTTGCTTTGGAGATATCGATGCAGGTAGTTGGCTGGTTTGTTAACACCTCTGGTTGTGCTTTGGAGAGTGTGTTACTAATTCTGCTCAAAAAATATTTCGGCTGTTGTGTTTCAGTCCAAGACTTCACAGGAAGAGGCTCGCAAAAATATCTGGCTTGTTGATTCAAAGGTAATACCATGGTATCCCCACCCCCCCTTCCATGTGTTGATAACCGGACCGTAACTGATGCGCGTTGTGGTTGCAGGGATTGATCGTGAGTTCGCGTAAAGATTCTATACAGCCCTTCAAGAAGCTATATGCACATGAGCATGAACCAGTCAAAGACCTTTTAAGTGCCATCAAGGTGCAAAGCTAAACTCTACTTTAGAGGCGCACATAGTGTTCCACAGTTCCATTAAACACCTTCTTTTTACCAGGCAGCACACTGATTTCCATTTTTTTTAGGATATCAAACCGACTGCACTAATAGGATCAGCTGGTGTGGGTCAAAGTTTCACAAAAGAGGTGATCGAGGCTATGTCTTCGATTAACAAGGTAGAACTAACAATATTGATAATATTCATGAGAGAACTACATCGCCAACCTGCCTTGGTAATTATTTCATTACCCATAATGACTGAGAGCTATTTCCTATCAAATGCAGAGGCCAATCATCCTTGCGCTATCCAACCCAACATCAAAGTCTGAATGTACAGCTGAGCAGGCATATTCATGGAGTCAGGTGGTATTCTATTAATGATAAGTCCATGTCATCAATGAGAAATCAAAGTTTTTTAGTTAGATGCATCAAGCTACATCTCATTGAAAACCACATAGCCTAATCATATTATGCGCGTACGTGTAGGGCCGTGCAATATTTGGGAGTGGAAGCCCGTTTGATCCGGTGAAATATAACGACAAGCTTTTCGTACCTGCCCAGGTTGGAAAACCACCCATGTTTGCGCGTACTATCTGTAAATCCTTTTTGTGTTTGTGTGTTTTGACAGTGTGAAGTTACTCATGTCCATTATGGAAACATCAGGCGAACAATGCATACATCTTCCCAGGATTTGGTTTAGGTGTAGTGACCTCTGGGGCGATAAGGGTGAAAGACGATATGGTCCTTGCTGCTGGTAATAATTCTACAAGAACCCTAGTGTTGTTCCAAATCAATGGTAGTGTTCTACTCTGTTGAACTGCTCTAAGCCTGCATGATTATTTGTTTCATCTTTGGTGTTGGGCAGCTGAGGCCTTAGCCGAACAGGTCACGGCGGAGCATTTCGACAAAGGTCTGATCTATCCACCCTTCTCCAGCATCAGGAAGATATCAGCTAACATCGCGGCTCGTGTCGCTGTGAAAGCCTACGACCTCGGTAAGATCTCCTTTCCTAGACCTCTAGCTCTCTCTCTCTCTTTAAAAGCACTAGCAAGACACGATCACCAAACCCGTATGCTTGTCTGTACGAGCAGGACTGGCAAGCCATCTCCCTCGCCCAAAAGACTTGGTGAAGTACGCTGAGAGCTGCATGTACAGCCCCATCTACCGTTCATACAGATGAAGCCATGGCGCCTCATACTCCGGCCACAAATAATGTTCGGTTGAACCTAGACTGTAACTTTGTACATTGCTCCCATCGGGCTCGTATGCTTGTTTCGTCGTATTTCCCTTGTTATCGTATCATCTATAAATGAATTGTAATGGCAGACCAACACCACAGTATCATGTATAAATGAATTGTAATGGCAGACCAACACCCACAGGGTTCAGGTTTGTGTAATCGTGTAATAAAGCTGCGAGCATGTTCAGTTGTGTAGGATCATAGTGGGATCCTTTACTTTCGATGTGATCGCATGATGAATTTTCCATTTTACAGGGAACTGTCTGCTGATCATAGGTGTCTTGTGCAAACTTTTTACGTTGGGCCCAAAAACTGAAAGACAACTACACCAACATACAGTAAGACCATTTTCGAAGCTATGTACCCAGCTGAATAAAGTCGAGCTCGAGTTAGAATTCTAGATGAAATCGTCAAGCCACATTCAGCATTCAGCATGGGGACTGAACAAAGTCGATCTTGAGTCGAAATTCTAGACGAAATCGTCAGGCCACATACAGCGTGGTTTCAAACGAGCAGGCCGTTGATGTTGCACAAGGGACCCTTTGTTGTGCAGTTCTAGGAAGGCGAAGATAGGTTACTGGGTCAGCTGAAAGATGAGGAGAATCACGCTGAGAACCACGACCACAACCTCATACGGACGATCGGTCCTTGGCCGATTGTGTGCCATCTTTAGTTTGGGAAATGCGGACACCCCAGAAGGATTTCGGAAGAAGGTTCCTTTTGTCAGCCCTGAACAGCCAGCCGATGTTGGACTCGCAGGCAGCACACAGCGCAATCGTCCACGTATATCTGCAGGATTCCTCTTGCTGTCAGTGTCACGAAAAGAGTGTACAATTACAGAAGTCCTCTCTCCGTCCCAAAATAAGTGCCGTGGTTTCAGTTTAAATAAGTCCAAATTTGAACTACAACTATGACACTTATTTTGGGACGGAGGGAGTTGGAATTCACACAGAGGTCGCTCCATTTTCCAGTTCAAGCTATGAAACTGAAAACAGATGACATGTTAGAGGGGTAGGGATCATACCCTGGGAACCAGCTGTGAGCATCAGAAGGATTGCCATGGAGTGCGAGCCCAGATGTGTTGTGCACTGTTATCACCTCCTGCGCACCTTTGTACAACAACGGCATGACATGAGCACCACATTGGTCAACACTAGACGGTATCACCATGTCACTCCGTCTAGCTATGAGAGCCTACAACAAGAATTCAACCTGTCATATCAGTTAAAAGTTCAACCTTGAATAATAGTTTTTTCCCTCTTTCAAATTTAGTTGTGCCTTTTGCTCAACTTCATAGCCAGCTTTACGTAATAAAAAAAGTTGTACATAAGTGTCTCTCTTTAATACATCTACATCTGCAGTAGGTAAATCACCTGCTGTTTTCTTACTGCAAATATCTACTCGCGAAAATCACTAGTGAGTTTTAGCTATTCAGAGGTAGAGAAACACGGTTCAGAACTGTTTCCTGGTATTTTCAGGGCGAACTGAAGCACTGAATCTACCCCCCAAAAATGCAGAACTTTTTAAACTGCAGCTCAGTTTTACCTAGACCTCCTCTGCGGGAAATTTTGGTGGCAATGTTGTTGAAGTATCCTACATGAAGCAATTTGATGTCACAGCTGTGGCATGCTGCAGCAAACCAAGTACTCCCTCTGTCCCAAAATAAGTGTCGCTGATTTAGTACAAAGTTGTACTAAATCAACGACACTTATTTTGGGACGGAGGGAGTAGTACTGTGGCTGCAACTGCAGACCAGATACAGGCAAATCAAGTAACAAACCAAGCGTAAGCAGGACCGGAGCAGCTAATATTAAGAAACCACGTAAACAGAACTAAGTGATGAAGATTGGGACATCGGGTAGAAGTGGGAAAAGAACCTGAAATATGAGGAACTTCAGTTAAATAACAGTTTCAAGATAATAAATCATTTACCAGGCAATTTCTACACCGTACGAGATTGAAGGCCTTGAGTAGCTGAATCTCCCGCTGCAACCGATATGATATTCCATCAACGTCAAGCAATTCCTGTCTCATAGACGCTGACACGGGTAGTTTGCTTCCAATAAGAAACGACAAAATATCTGGTTTTCTCACATAATCATCCATGCCTGGCTCTGCAATTATCTGATTCCACAAATCTGCCATGAAGGTTTAATCACAGCTAAGGACTCATGCATACAGCACGGTACTGTCTAATCACAGCTTAACATACTGACAGAAATGGAAAGAATGTTATCTGCTTAAAAATAAATTAACATACAACAATATGGACAAGGTTTGCTACATGACGACAAAGAAGAAGTGAAATAACTCGTACCTGCAGCCTTGCGTGCAAGTGAATATGAATCGTACATATTGTAAACCCATTGGGGCCAAAACGATAATGGGGCCATCTTTGAATTATAAGCAGCACGGTATTGTCTCTGTTGCCCAGCATCTTTCTTTTTCACTGGTGATAAGGATTCAGGGGGTGCAAAGCAAAGATCATCATCATCTCCGATGGTGATATCCTTGACTGGCTGACTTAATGCACCAAATTCATTCACAGAACCATGCTTCTGCCAAGACAGTTCAGGCATGAGATCTTCATCTTCATTTGAGGAATAGTATATTCCTGTATCTGTTACTGAATGGTCACTTGAAGTACTAGTATATGACAGAGAATCCAAATCAAGATCAGAATCCATAAGATCTTTTTGCTTGAAACAAGATACACCAAAACTGTGCACTGATGAATCACATTGCTTGAAGGTATTACTTGCAGCTAACTGTCCAAATGCATCCCTTGGAGTTCTTAAAGGCGTGTCTTCTTCGATGATTTGGATCTCACCCCATGGCTGTCAATTAAATAAATAAATAAAGTTAGGAAGGAAGGAAGTTGCACCCTCATGGCTCTGGCTCATAGCATTAGAGAACGGCAGGTCAAAACTTACTACTTCATCGATGTCGACCCAACTGCGCCAAAGGCGAAACCGCTGCTGACCTCGAGTGATAACATTTGACGAGCCATCATCCAATCGCCTAATTTCGAGTATCTATGTTATCAAATAAAAGCACAAGACCTTATTACTGAGAACTTATCACAGTGCAGATGAAGAACAATGGTTTGGGATGAAAAAAGAGACTCCAGCAACAGATAGCATATCATAGTACCCTTGTCTTCCTTGAAAGTTTGGGATAATACAAGGTATAGAACACGCATTCACATTAAGGCGCTTCCCAGTGCTCCATGTTGTACAGGTGCTAAGAATGCCGCATAGGCAAAAAATCTGATGTGGCAAAGTATTTAAGAGGAGAGAGGGGAGTTTGGTGACCCCAGGAAGAACCAATGCCAAGCGCGCAGACCTATGCAAAACACCTAAATGAAAGAAGTTTGCCCTATGCATGGAAGAGTTTAGTTGTTAAACAATTAAAGGAAGGAAGCTTAGCAACAACAAACTAAGCACCTATGCATTGGGGACTTTAGTTCCTAAACGCTTTAATGCATCTAGCACCCCAACTAAGCACCTGTGCATGGGAAGAGGCCTAATATACAAACAATATATGTAGTGCATACTTGTGCTTGATTATGTTCTGTTGATGAACATACAAATCCATAAATTAGATTGAAAAATGATAGTGACAGGTTGCTCCATTAAGATATTCGCAAGCATCAACTTGACAAGTGTATACCATGTGCACTATCTAGTAATGACTAATGAATGGATGTGTCCTATGACATCATCATTTCCCTTGATGTATATCTATCAGATGACAAGGGAACATTGGCATCCACAGATGCAACGTCTTAGCCTTGGCATTAGCTGGGTGTTTCTAGAAAAATAGTTCAACCAACGAAATACACCAAAAATAAAAACATACGTTTGATGAACTGATAATATGTAAACAAAAGATAAACAAATAACAGATGAATACCAAACCTCAATACAACATATACGATATAAGACTGAAAGGATCTGTGGAAAAAGAAGCAACACCTCCGCTGTTGTGCCAACTGAAGCAATAGCATGATGCCCATCATTTACGTGTCGGCGGGCATGAACCTAAAGTTGGAGAACTGTCAGAAAATAAAACCACAATAAGACACGGCAGAAGAACAGCAAGTAGCACTCACCACACCTATCATGCATGGATTATCAACATGATTAATAGCCTTGTCAACAGCTGCTGCAAATCTAGGTTGAGTTACTCTAAGAGTCAGGGTAGCTTCAGGAAACAAAACAAATCCTGCAAAAGTATGCCATAAAATTGAATAAAATTTCTACGCTGTAAATGCCAGCCATTAAGGCGTGGCTTTGTAAGCGACAAACAGAAGGATGACACAGATGTGTATTGAACCTCAATTGTACTTCGTCCGTTCAGAATAGATGATTTTTTTAATTCTCTAATTGATAATTGAAGAGCTTTTGTTCCCAATTTCATTTCCATGGAATTGACAAACTATAACAGATGAGATAATTTTATTAAGTTATGCAGTTAATGTTAAGCACAAATAGATCAGCTATTGATAAAGAGAAACACCGAAATATGTATTGACGGTGTAGTCAGATCAATTTGAGATAAGCTCCCGTGTCCTGGTATATTAGAATGAAGAGTCAGTAGGAATGCTACCTTGAAGAGAAAGCATAGGTAAACTGAGGACTGCACCACCATCCAAGAAAGCAAATCTGCCCCGGGTATCATCAATCTCTGTCATATAAACAGACTTCAAAACTATGCAGCTGGCATGATACAACATGCTAAGATCAGCACTAATATTTACCACCAACATATGTGTTCAGGGAAGCCCGAGACATATTGACTGTAAACTCTCCAGAAGTGCTAGTCTCTCCATCTCCATGAGTATTTCTGTGATAGAAGAATGAGGAAAAGGATCAGAGCAATGTCCTCATAAACATCAATGGAACTAACTGATCAAAAATTAGTTGTACAATTAATCAGAGAATCGGCACATTTCAGTGGACTAATAGCGCATGGTGTATTTGGTTTGAAAAAATCACCACATTCTTGGACAGGTCAATTCATCGTAGATGGGATCGTCCCGTGATTTCAGTGAGATGGCCCCATTCATCATCTTCAAACTAGCAGCTTATAACAGATGGTGTGCTGATGCCCAATTCAATCCATCCCCGGAACAAGCAAAATCATGAGGGCTGCAAGCCACTGCTCAAACCAAACCCCCAAATAGTGTACGATGGGGAGAAGGCGCATCTAATTATCAGTGGAATCGCTGCAAGTGTGAGAAACTGTGAGCATCATATAAACTACTTAGTCAGTCTTCCTACCGTCAGATCGTCCATTCATCCGCAAAGGGGAATACCACTATTTAACCTTGACTCCTGAATTGATGATACCAACAATGTTGTGAGTCTTGGGTGCCAAATCACCTTAAACCAAATAGATTTGGAGCAATCGAAACCTATGAGCGCCACTGCCTGCCGACCATCTCGGCATCGGCTTCTACTATTCTAGAACTGGGTTTAATTTCGAGCTCGAAAACCTTCCCCGACCCCAATTTCCACCGCCTCCGAGTTCAGAGTGGTGAGAAGGGCAGAAGGCACGCCCTAGGGATGGGCGTGGGATGGTAATCACGAGGAAATGGTAAAATTGGGGCGACGGATGGGCGTGCTGGACCTGAGGAAGGTGGCGACGTCGGAGGAGGAGGACGAGCCGGAGTCGTCGACCTCTTCGACCTCGAGCTCCTCCATGTCCAGCTCCAGGATCTGGTCCATCTGCCTCCGCATCCACGCCGGCACCGCCATTCCGCTGCCGCCGCCTGAGGACCCAGGGTGTGGAAGGGACGCCGATGAGAGTTTCGGCACTCCCCACTTCTCTCCTCGTTTTTTTTTTTTGACAGCACTTGTGCCTTCAGGCTTGTTGGTAGATTTAAGACCCCTTCTCGATTATACTTTTCAGAAAACAAGTACAGTACTCTTTTTCGAGTAAATTGCATGTTTAGTCCTCGTACTCACTGGCTTGTAACACAATCATCCTGATACTCGCAAAATGCTCCAATATGGCCTCATATGTGTCAAACTCATAGATGTTTTGCTATCTTTTCAGTTTGTCATATCGGTCCTTACATGGCTTGTATTTTGATTTTTATATAATATGATATGCGTGAGATATGTATTACCATGCAAAAAAAAATATGTGTGCATATGTAACAGATACGCTACTGCCTACATACGCGTGTATACAAAGTGTTGGGAGTATTGCCACATCAACCTATAGTAGAAGTGTGGGCCCAACTTCGCAGTACACGAGGGACAAATAATAACTTATGTTTATGTGGGTAGAGAGAAATAATAACTTGGCAGCACACGAGAGAGAAATATAATGAACAAATAATAACTTGGCAGTACACACGAGAGAGAAATAATATAGCGAAATAAATAATATGATCACAGGATTTCGAACCTGTGAGATCTCCTACTTAGGACCACGCACGGGCTAGCCACCCGGCCGTGCTTGTTCAAAATTCTCAGATATATCGTGTACTTATCTTTTGATTCCATGTTTTGAAAAGGTTATGGAGAAATGCAATAATATGAGCATAGAATTATTGTGTATTTTTATTCTTTATTCTATTTGCATGATTGTATACTTTGAAGAGCTAAATATGATTTATTTTTTCTAAAATTTATGTGGATTTACAAAAAAAGAAATGTAACAACAATTTACATATCTTCATTCATAAATGTAAGTAAATGTTGAGTGTGTATTAAAAATTATTACTAATTACATGGTGTTTCTATATAAAAATTGTTCAACTTGTATTAAACAATATTCAAAGTATTTTTTAAATTGTAAGAATAATTTTACACAATAAACTTTTAATACACGTTGAACATTTTCTGAAGACACGTTGAAAATAAAAATGAAAATTTTAAATAATTGAACATTTTACTTGAAGAGGAAAACAAGAATAAAATTTTAAAGAAATAAATAAACATGAATTTTGAAAAAATAGATAAAAAGAAAGCCGATAGAAATCGTACATAAGGAAAATTGCTTGAAGGTTCACCCAAAAAATTGCTCGAAGAGGTAACACAGGCTAGCAATCTACTCCATCCATTTCTAAATATAAATATAAGTCCTTTTAGATATTCCAATATTTTTTTGAATAAAAAGGTAGATAGGTTTCTACCTTATGCATTCAAAACAGGTCGGGGACCCGAATGACAGGAGTCATTTACATGAAAGTGGTGTAAGTGTTGCACGGAGCATGCAGCAGGCCACCACTAGACCTGAGTGGAGTACAGCGAGGGGGGTAGAAGGAGGACTGCTCCGACCTAGCTAGTTAGAAGATCGTCGGCCCAGGCAAGCATAGAGGTTCTCTATGATTCTCCTGGAGCCCGTAGTGACCACAGCTTGAGGAGCTCTTTAGCTTCTCTATATACTCTCCGCTCCGTCCAATAATCATCGTGAAAAACTTGTGAACTACATATAAAACAAAGTGAGCGAATTTACACTCTAAAATATGTCTATATACATCTGTATGTAGACATATTGTAATCTCTAAAAAGACTTATATTTGGGAACATAAAGAGTATAAAGCTGTCTAGCTCGTGCTTGCATTGAATCAAGCGACTGGAAGTTCCGAGTTTGAACCTGCCCACGCAAATTAATGTTTTAACTGATTTTTTCTTGTGCGCTGCTAAGTTGGTGTATGCTGACGTGATAGTTTTCTCAGCGTCTCGTGTACATACCTCTTTGGTTAGTGCCGTATCTGTCGGTGTCAAAACCGGCGGATCTCGGGTAGGGGGTCCCGAACTGTGCGTCTAAGGTCGATGGTAACAGGAGACAGGGGACACGATGTTTACCCAGGTTCGGGCCCTCCCTATGGAGGTAATACCCTACTTCCTGCTTGATTGATCTTGATAAATATGAGTATTACAAAAGTTGATCTACCACGAGATCGTAATGGCTAAAACCCTAGAAGTCTAGTCTATATGATTGTGATTGCCTCTACGGACTAAACCCTCCGGTTTATATAGACACGGGAGGGGACTAGGGTTGTACAAAGTCGGTTACAGAGAAAGGAATCTTCATATCCGAACGCCAAGCTTGCCGTCCACGCCAAGGAGAGTCCCATCCGGACACGGGAGAGAGTCTTCTGTCTCGTATCTTCACGGCCCATCAGTCCGGCCCACGTTACATAGTCCGGACGCCCGAGGACCCCTTAATCCAGGACTCCCTCAGTAGCCCCTGAACCAGGCTTCAATGACAACGTGTCTGGCGCGCAAATTGTCTTCGGCATTGCAAGGCGGGTTCCTCCTCTGAATACTCCAAAGCAGCCTTCGAACACAGGAAACGTGTCTAGCTCTGCAAAACAAATACCACACACAATCGCAGAGAGTATAATATTTCACGAGTCCAATCTACTGACAACTTTTTGTAGTGTGACATCACGTCACCACCCGGTCATTATTTCGAACCAGTTTTTAGCCTGCCGCTCCGCGTTTCAAGATGCGGTTTCCATTGGTACGTCTTGTCGCAGCAGAGATCGTGTCCCCTTATTACGAGATTCTCATCAATACGGGTGTGGGTAATCCAGCCGTGCCGTCTTCACAGCCCTTGGGAATAGGCGAGTTTTAAGGCGAGTGGGGAGGCGCTTGATATTCACCGCCTTTATAAGGAGATAAGGATTCCTTTCTTTCACCCACGCCTTCTCTCTCTGCCCCCCCCCCCATTCTCGAGCTCCAGCACCCAAGTTCTCATCCTTTCCGCCTCAAAAAAGCACTCCAATCATGTCCGGATCCGGAGCGCAGGGCAAGTGGATGGTCTCCTCCGTCAAGGAGAAGGACATCACCAAGCTCCGGGAGGCCGGGTATTTGTCCCAGGAAGTCGCCCACCGGCTTCCGGCCAAGGGGCAGATCGTCCCCACCCCGAAGCCCCATGAGAGGGTAGTGTTCATCCCTCACTTCGTCCGCAGGCTGGGATTTCCTCTCCACCCATTCGTCCGCGAACTCATGTTCTACTACGGGCTAGATTTCCATGATCTATCCCCAAGTTCTTTTCTCAACATCTCGGCATTTATTGTCATGTGCGAGGCTTTCCCCCGCATCCCACCCCACTTCGGATTGTGGCTAAAGATCTTCAATATGAAGCCGAAGGTGGTGAGTGGCCAGCATGCAGAGTGCGGAGGCGCCATGGTGAGCAAGATGCCCAACGTCACATGGCCCGAAGGCTCCTTCATGGAGACCGTCAAAGGGTGGCAGCAATTGTGGTTCTATATCACAGAGCCCCGCGACGCCACCTGGGCGCGGCTCCCGAATTCAAGTCCGGAGCCCCAATGCGGCTCACCTCCTGGCTAGAGAAGGGCCTGAATTGGGCTTCGTCGGACGAGCTGACAGCGCTGCAGACGCGCATCCAGAGCATGGTGGACAAGAACATCAAGCTCGTCAACGTGATCCAGGTGATGCTAGTTCGCCGGATCCTTCCATGCCAGAGCCGGGCTTGCCATCTATGGGAGTTCGATCCGGCCGAGCACTAGACCTTGCAACGGTTCTTCGGAACTACGCACGAAGATATCTGGAAGGTGCTCTTCAAGGCCAACGAGACGTGGCCGAAGACGACCGAGGACCGTGGGCACGACCTGGCCCATCCTGCCAGTCCGATAAGTCTTTCGCATTTCAAGGTGTATCCTTTACTTGCTTATTCAGGGAAGATGCCTAAGCCTCCCTATTTGTCTTTACAGGGCTGGACAAAGAAGGTGGAGTGGATTCAGTGTCCGGCTCCGCTGCCTGAGGAATCAGCCATCCCGCTTCTGACGAAGATGCTGGTTCCGGTGCCCTACCAGGCGCCGGAGAAGAAGGCCAAGAAAAGGCCAAGGAGACCCGAAGTGCCCTCCGCCGCAAGGGCGCTTCGGACGTGACGTCCGAAGACACCGAGAATCACTCCTCCGCCGCTGAGGATGACGACGATGAGGAGGAAGAAAGCAACTCCCCCCTGAGGGGGGAAGGAAGAAGAGGGCGGCCTCCACGCGTCTGGAGGCTGAAGCGTCCAAGAAGGGGAAAGTCTCCCTCGCGGATAACTCCGCGTGGGACATCGACAGCAGCCTAGAGCGGCGTCCCCGAGATAAGCCCCTGGCCGAATCGTGAGTACTCAAAGACCCTGACACATTCATATATCCAGCCTCTTTACTTCATAGTTTTAACGTGCTGAATCATGCACTTGCAGTCCGGCTCGTTCCGTCCTCGAGCGATCCTCATCTTCGGGGAATTCGTTGGACCCGAAGGCGATGGACAGCGGGTCCCTTCCGGCGGCCTCCTCTCCCAGGGCCATGGATGACACCGAGGTGTTGTCCCGAAGGATCCCAGGCCAGGGAGAGATGCGGGAGGCCGTCAGGGCGGTGCCGGAGGGTGAAACCTCGGCTGCCGGACACATGGGGGAGAAAATCCCCACGGAGACTGGCGCTGGGGGCCATATCCAATTCGGCCCCCAGCCGAATACGGTCCCGGAGACCTATACGGCTCTGGAATCCGGCAAGCAGCCTCCTTTGAAAGAAGGAGGTGTGCCTATTCTGCCGGTGACCTCTGTCCAACCAGAGGCACCGGATACTCTACTGGAAGCGCTGCGAAGTGCTTCCCTTGTTGAGGAACACCGTGCCCTCATGGGTACGGTGATTGAGAAGATTCAGTCCACGAAGAGCGGACTGACCGAAGCCTGCGCAAGCCTTCTAATAGGCTTTGAGGTAAGCAACACAATTATGTAAAAAGAATTTCACAGTATAGACAGTAGCCCCTGAGACTCTGTCCGGTGTTCGAAAAGAAAAGCCGGACAGAGGATCAAATAATATTGCAAGAGAATAACCATACATGTCTATGTGAATAAGCAGGCGTCATTGCTGGCTGTGACCTCCCACGCTGCCGAAGTCTCCGGACTGAAGCAGAGTCTGGAGCGGACCGAGGAAGAGCTCTGCCGTGTAAAAAAGCAGCTAGAGGATAAGCAAGGTATGCAACGGCCTATTCAAATCTAGAAAGATATGAATTGTTTCGTGTTGATCACAATATCATGATATGTCGTAGTAGCTACGACCAAGGTGGAGACCCTCAAGGCCGCGCTGGCAGAAGCCCAGAAGAGAGCGGCGGAGGAACAATCCGTCCGCGAAAAGCACGAGGCCAGGGTCGGGGAGGTCCAGAAAGAACTCCAAGATGCCGTGAAGAAATGCGAGTCCTTGGAGCGCAAGATTGCGTATCAAGAGTCTGGGCTTGATAAGGCCCGCCAAAGAGCACAAGGGGCCCGGGTTGAAGCCCAGGGCGCCCTCCAGGAAATCCAAGAGGCCAAGAAAATCGCAGCGGGTAAGGCCTTCATTATGCAAAGCAAATATGCGAAGAAGAGGTATCTCTTACTAACTCGGATCTGGAGTTCTCCAGTGGCGTTTGCGGATCTTCCGCGCAGTGTGTCTAACGCTGCGAAATTCTTCCGAGCCGAAGAGGGGAGCTCAACGGAGAAGCTGTTCTGGTCGCAATACCTTGCGCCAGAACATCCGGTGCCTTTTAGCGATCAGCTAAAACAGCTGGTCGAACTGCATAGGGTGGCCGAACTGGCCATGAGGGATTTGATAATCCGGCGGTGGCATGCCGAAGCCATACCCAACAGCTACTTCGGGCTGGTGAAGCGGTTGGTCAATGCCTGCCCCTGGCTTGACGTCATCAAGCGGTCGGTTTGCATCGAAGGTGCGCGGATGGCCTTCGCTCGTGTCAAGGTGCAGTGGGCGAAGATGAACGCCGTCAAGCTCGCGACCGAGGGACCGCCCGCTGGCAAGGAGCACCGCATGCCCGAGCGGTATTTTGATGATGTCCTGGAGGGATCCCGCATTGTAGCGGAGCAATGTGCTAAGGACATTATTTTTGAATGAATACATTCATGTTATCCTGTCCTGTATTATGAAACAAAGTCGTTATGTAATATAATGCTTGTTTATTATTTGAAATTTTACCTCCTGTGCGGCCGTTTTTATTAAATCTGAGAGTTGGCCAGTCGTCGGCTTTAGCCCCCATGTAGGTAGTACGGGGGTGTTCGGGATGAAATCTAAACACTCTTGATCCAAAGGTTTGGTCCTTGAAGGAGGTGTTTAGCGCAACGAACCAGGCAATCGGACTATGTGGCTTTATCACCCTCACTTAGCCGTAGGAGTTTGACAATAGAATTTTAGGCGCAGCCCCTAGTATTCGTGAGTCCGAACTAGGGTGTTGTAAACACCTGATCGGGTAAAGACCGATTCATCGCATAATGCGGAAAAAATCGCAAAAGATTCGTAACCTCGGAACAGCTGACCGGCTCACGCCACATCATGACAGTCAGTTTTCGGCTTTCTCTACTGAGGTGCTCATCCGGATAAACCAGGACACAATCGCAGTAGTTCTCCCTTTACTACCCTAGCCGATATAGCGGAACGTAAGGTAGTAAGCACAGGAGCCGAGCAACCCAACTATTGACCAAAGACATGATTCGGAGCCGATGCATATAATGCTAAAATTTGGGGTGCCGAACTATACTGTAAAAAAGTGTTCGGACTTTGTTGCCGTAGTATGGGGCGCAATGAAGCCCCTGGCGAATTAAGGCGTACCAAAGTGTACGGGTGCAATTGATAAGATTATTAAGAAAAAATGAAGTAGTAAGCTAGTGCTGCAAAAGTTGGGCCGCAAACTATTTTCATTATAGTTTGATTAATACGTCAAACCATATTTGTACAAGTAGCGCGATAAGCAACAGGGCTATTTAACATGCCACGACCAAGGGAGAGCTGCGTGCGGGTCCTGAAAACAGGTAGGGTGATCGTCAAAAAGACCACCTAGAGATTCCCGTATACGTCGATGCTTCTTGCCGTCTTGGTATATCTATCCTTCGAAAGGACCGATGATCAGGCCGTCCGGAAGGGCCTGTGGAAAATAAACCTGAAAAGGATAAAAAAGAAAAAGTAAAAGTATGAGTGTCCAGGGGAGGTCGAGCCGTATTATGGACCACAATCTAGTTATGCCTCCGTCTATGCCCATGGTATTTTAAGTGTGTAGTTATGTACGCGTGGTACGTATGCCGCCATTTGTCCGGGACGGAGACGGAGGCCGGATTTCTAGTCTAACTCTTGACGAGCCAGACTGTTATGCTGCAGAGTAGTCCGGATTCGTTTGACAGTGTCCGGGAGCTTGGCCGCTGAATTAAGATTCTGCTTGGTAAGGCCGCTCTGTACTTCCGCTGCCAGGGCCGCAGTGTTCTCCTCGGTACGGAGGGAGCGTTCCGTGTTTCCATTAATTGTTATGACACCGCGTGGACCGGGCATCTTGAGCTTGAGATAAGCATAGTGTGGCACCACATTGAATCGAGCAAATGCGGTTCGTCTGAGCAGTGCGTGATAGCCACTACGGAAGGGGACGATATCGAAGATCAACTCTTCACTTCGGAAGTTGTCCGGAGATCCGAAGACAACCTCCAATGTGATTGAGCCCGTGCAACGGGCCTCTACACCTGATATAACTCCTTTAAAGGTAGTTTTGGTGGGCAGTATCCTTGATGGATAGATGCCCATTTTGCACACTGTATCCTGATAAAGCAGGTTGAGGCTGCTGTCGCCGTCCATGAGGACTCGCGTGAGGTGGAATCCGTCAATGATTGGGTCAAGGACCAGTGCGGCTGAACCGCCATGACGGATACTAGTCGGATGGTCCCTGCGATCGAAAGTGATCTGGCAGGACGACCATGGGTTGAATTTTGGGGCGACTGGCTCTATCACATAGATGTCCCTAAGCGCGCGCTTGCGCTCCCTCTTGGGGATATGGGTAGCATATATCATGTTCACCGTTTTGACCTGAGGGGGAAACTTCTTCTGTCCCCCTGTGTTCGGTGGACGGGGCTCCTCGTCATCGTCCTCGCTTTGCGACCCCTTCTCCTTGTTCTCGGCATTTAACTTCCCGGCCTATTTAAAAACCCAACAGCTTATGTTAGTGTGATTGGCTGGTTTATCGGGGGTGTCATGTATCTGACACGAATGATTGAGTATGCGGTCCAAGTTGGATGAGCCCGGATTGTTCCTTTTAAATGGCTTCTTCCGCTGGCCGGACTTGGAGCCACTGAATCCGGCGTTGATCGCCGTGTCATCGATATTGTTATCGTTGCTTCGACGCTTGTGTCTATTGCGTTAGGGCTTGCCCTTGCTATTTATGGCTTCAGAAGTGCCAGGTTCGCTTGCACTGTTATTGCTACGGGCTATCCAGCTATCTTCGCCCGCGCAAAAGCGGGTCATGAGCGCCGTGAGGGCTGCCATGGACTTCATCTTTTCTTGGCCGAGGTGTCGGGCGAGCCATTCATCGCGGATGCTATGTTTAAAGGCCGCTAGGGCTTCGGCGTCCGGACAATCGACGATCTGGTTCTTTTTAGTTAAGAAACTAGTCCAGAATTTCATGGCTGACTCTTCGGGCTGTTGGACTATGTGACTTAGGTCGTCGGCATCCAGAGGTCCGACATATGTACCTTGAAAGTTATCGCGGAAGGCGTCTTCCAGGTCCTCCCAGCTGCCAATGGAATTTTCTGGCAGGCTGTTCAACCAGTGTCGAGCTGGTCCCTTGAGTTTTAGTGGGAGGTATTTGATGGCATGAAGATTATCACCGCGGGGCATATGAATATGGAGAAGAAAATCTTCAATCCATACCACGGGGTCTGTTGTCCCATCATATGATTCGATGTTTACGGGTTTAAACCCTTCTGGGAATTCGTGCTCCATTACTTCATCAGTGAAGCAAAGGGGGTGTGCGGCGCCTCTATAGTGGGCCATGTCGCGACGTAGCTCAGATGGAGTTCGTCTGCGGTTTTCGGCCCGGGCGTGATTATGCTTGTCGCGTCCGGCTAGATAGCCGTCGTCGCGTGTCGGGGCATGCCCCCGCAATCCGTAGATCAATCTGGTCTGACCTGCTCTGTTCTCCAGGTCCTGCCGCAGGTCATACATATAACCCCGAGCTGTTGTGTCCCTGCCTTTATGGCGAGGCAGTATGGGCTGGTGTTCGGCTTGAGTTGCCTCTTTGTCCCGGCCGCGTGGTGGTCGGTCAGCCGCATTACGCGCTGGTGGTACGGGCTCCGGCGCCACATCATCGAATTGGGGTAACAATTTGCGCTTCGAGTAACTCTTGGTTGCGCGCTCGAGGCCGTATTCCTCGGCTGCCAGGACATTAGTCCATCTATCATTGAGCAGATCTTGATCAGCTTGAAGCTGCTGCTGCTTCTTTTTCAGGCTCCTTGAAGTGGCTATTAGCTGGCGCTTAAAGCTCTCCTGCTCGAGAGGTTCCTCAGGCACGATAAAATCTCATTGCCGAGGCTCACCTCATCCTCGGAGAGCGGAAGGTAGTTACTATCCTCCGAGTCTTCGTTTACGGCCTGTTCATCAGGGCTGACTCGCCCATCTTCCCGTTCATCCTGTTCGGAGGTTGGCTTAACGGGGTATTCATTGTCTTCGGCATTGTCGAGAGTATTGTTTTCTCCTGTGCCAGTATTGTTGTCTTTCCTGTGGCGTGGCTTAGAGCGGCGCCGCTGACGTCGGCGCTTTGGCTGTATCTCAGGAGGCTTGTCCTTGACTGGATCTTCCTTGTCATCGCCGCTATTCTCTTTGGGTGTATCCACCATGTACACGTCATACGAAGAGGTGGCCGTCCAGCGTCCGGTAAATGGCGGGTTTTGGGCCTGTTCTTCTCTGGCATCATCGTCCATACCGTCGATGTCTTCGGAGCCGTAATCGAGCATGTCGGTTAAGTCCTCAAAAGTGGCTATAAAGTGGGTGGTGGGTGGGACGTAAAATTCCCTGCTCTCAGCCCCTAGTCCGGGCTGGGCATAGTTCGGACGTTGCTCCTTTGTAATGACAAGGGATCACATTAAGTCCAGAGCCTCGCTTAAAGGCGAGGTTTGGCCCGAGAGAAGAGAGCCCGTGGAGTACGGTGAGAGGGAAACTCCTTGGCCGAACTCACATGATGTTGGTTCCGAGGATTCGGAGCAAGTGTCCGGAGAAGGGTCCGGCTCCGTGATGGCTGCCAGCGACACTACTTCCCCCGACTCTCCCACAATGGGCCTAATGGCCACAGATAGTCCGGCGAGCTCAGAGAGCCCGTCTTCGGACCTGGCAATATGCTCCGGATCTAAGGCCAGAGCGGAGGTTGAGGGCGCGAATCCTTGGAAGATCAAGTCTCCTCGGATATCAGCGATGTAGTCCAGATTTCCAAAACTAATCTGGTGACCTGGGGCATAGCTGTCGATCTGCTCTAGATGGCCAAGCGAGTCGGCCCGCAGTGCGAAGCCGCCGAACACAAAGATCCGGCCGGGGAGGAAAGCCTCCCCCAAGGCAGCGTTGTTGTAGATGATTGATGGAGCCATCGAACCTTTTGGTGACGACGCAGTGGAACTCTCAATGAAAGCACCAATGTCGGTGTCAAAACCGGCGGATCTCGGGTAGGGGGCCCCGAACTGTGCGTCTAAGGTCGATGCTAACAGGAGACAGGGGACACGATGTTTACCCAGGTTTGGGCCCTCTCTATGGAGGTAATACCCTACTTCCTGCTTGATTGATCTTGATGAATATGAGTATTACAAGAGTTGATCTACCACGAGATCGTAATGGCTAAAACCTTAGAAGTCTAGCCTATATGATTGTGATTGCCTCTACAGACTAAACCCTCCGGTTTATATAGACACCGGAGGGGACTAGGGTTGTACAAAGTCGGTTACAGAGAAAGGAATCTTCATATCTGAACGCCAAGCTTGCCGTCCACGCCAAGGAGAGTCCCATCCGGACACGGGAGAGAGTCTTCTGTCTCGTATCTTCATGGGCCATAAGTCCGGCCCACGTTACATAGTCCGGACGCCCGAGGACCCCTTAATCCAGGACTCCCTCAGTATCCATTACATATCCACGTGTTTGAGGACCATATTGAAGCATTCCGCAAGTAGGAGGACGGTTATGTTATACCCCCTCTGTCCGAAAATACTTGTCCGAGAAATGGATAAAATGGATGTATCTAGAACTAAAATATGACTAGATACATCCATGCTCCAACATGTATTTTCAGATGGAGGGAGTACTTATTTGATGATTTGTGAGTCATGAGTCATGAGTGTGTGCCAAAATTGGTTGATCCAGTTCTTGGTTGGCCTGTGAGTCACGAGTCATGAGTGTATGCCAAACTAAGCAACAGTTGAGACAATGATGCCTATGCAAATCTATACTATAATAAAGTTTGAAGGCATGAGAATGATGCACTTACATTGGTAGTTATCACTGGCTCTGTAAAGCTCTTCTCCATGTCGATGGGGGATAATTCAAGTAATTCACCAACAAAACTTCTTCATAAGCATTGACTTTATTCTTAATTTGTTAAGAGTAAATATAGATCTGATAATATTGGAACAAATGAAGGATAAGAAAGCTAAAGTGCAGAGGAATGCTACATAAACTAGCTATCAATGTTAGTACAACAATATAAGACAAATGTATCAAAAAGAGCAATGCATAGTTAAACTTCTTCCGTAGCATTGATCTTATTCAATATTTTGGTAAGAATAGATATAGATCTGATAACTTGAAGAAAATAAAAGATTAGAACAGAAATTCACTTTGACACATGGGAGCCATCAGAAAAAACATTTCAAAATGTCAAAAAATCCAAAAATATGATGCAGACATCTTGATATTATATGCCTACACGCCAAGTTTCACAGAAAACCCTTTTTATAGCTTGTGTAAAAAGACAAAAAAATGACTCATGAAAAGCCCTTTTTAACATTGAATTTTGTATTTTCCACATGCGACACAAGAGTTGTCGGCTTTTCGCGAAACGACTTTGTGAGCACGTAGAATGTCACGGTGCACGTGGAAAACATTTTATCAGAATTTTGTGACATTTCAAAATATGTATAAAACATATTTTACCAGGAGCATATGCTCTCGGGTGCCAAAACGCCCCTCTCGGATGAGGAAGATAAGATGTGGAATGATGCTACATAATCAATTAGATGTCAATGTAAAGACAGTGATAGATGACAACATATACTTACAAGAGCAAATGCAGAGCTAAACTTCTTTATAAGCATTGGATTTATTCTACATTTATGTATGAGTAATATGGATCTGATAATTTAGAGCAAAAGATAGATAAGGAAGCAGCAAGGAAAACATAACCTCCTTCTCCTTCTTATTCTTCAGTGTATCTGGGAATATTAGTATGCAAATTTGCAGCAACACTATTATCATATGTAAGACTTTGTAATTTACTATCCAAAGGAGTTTTATGGAGAGTCCATAGGAAATCAACACATATATCATCAAGATCAATTTCTGAATATGCAATTTGAGATTTGTCCAATATCGACAAAATCCACAGGTAACGAGGAATAATCATGCACCATAGTGGTTTGATACGTCCATTTAGCATCATGTTTTTCTGTTGATATTTATTGCATATTGGATTGTTATTACATTTTATGATGCAATTTTTATGCCTTTTCTCTCTTATTTTACTAGATTTACATGAAGAGGAAGAATGCCGGCAACTGGAATTCTGGATCGGAAAGGAGCAAATCTGAGATACCTATTCCGCACAACTCCAAATGTCCTGAAACTTTACGGAGAATTGTTTTGGAATATATAAAAAATATTAGGCGAAGAAGTACCAGAAAGGGACCCACCAGGTGGCCACAAGCCTGGGGGCACGCCCTACCCCCCAGGGCACGCCTCCTGAGCTTGTGGGCCCCCTGGCCAGACTCCGGTGCCCATCTTCTGCTATATGAAGCGGTTTGACCTAGAAAAATGAAGAGAAGGCTTTCGGGACGAAGCACCGCCGTCCCGAGGCGGAACCTGGGCAGGAGCAATCTAGGGCTCTGGCGGAGCGATTCTGCCGGGGAAACTTCCCTTCGGGAGGGCGAAATCGAAGCCATCGTCATCACCAATGATACTCTCATCGTGGGAATCTTCATCAACATCTTCAACGGCACCATCTCCTCTCAAACCCTAGTGTATTCAATCTTTGCCTCAAAACCTCATATTGGTACCTGTAGGTTGCTACTAGTGTTGATTACTCTTTGTAGTTGATGCTAGTTGGTTTACTTGGTGGAAGATCATATGTTCAGATCCTTAATGATATTTATTACCCCTCTGACCATGAACATGAACATGCTTTGTGAGTAGTTACATTTGTTCCTGAGGACATGGGAGAAGTCTTGTTATAAGTAATCATGTGAATTTGGTATTCGTTCGATATTTTGATGAGATGTATGTTGTCTTTAGTGGTGTTATGTGAACGTCAACTACATGACACTTCACCATGATTTGGGCCTAGGGGAAGGCATTGGGAAGTAGCAAGTAGATGATGGGTTGCTAGAGTGACAGAAACTTAAACCCTAGTTTATGTGTTGCTGTGTAAGGAGCTGATTTGGATCCACATGTTTAATGCTATGATTAGATTTATCTTAAATCTTCTTTCGTAGTTGCGGATGCTTGCGAGAGGGGTTAATCATAAGTGGGAGGCTTGTCCAAGTAAGGACAACACCCAAGCACCGGTCCACCCACATATCAAATTATCAAAGTAGCGAATGCGAATCATATGAGCATGATGAAAACTAACCTGATGACAATTCCCATGTGTCCTTGGGAGCGCTTTACTTCATATAAGAGTTTGTCCAGACTTGTCCTTTGCTATAAAAGGGATTGGGCCACCTTGCTGCACTTTTGTTACACGTGTTACTTGTTACCCGTTACAAATTTTATCTTACTACCAAACAAACTATTTGTTACCGATAATTTCAGTGCTTGCAAAAATACCTTGTTGAAAACCGCTTGTCATTTCCTTCTGCTCCTCGTTGGGTTCGACACTGTTACTGATCGAAAGGACTACGATTGATCCCCTATACTTGTGGGCCATCATGGTTGCATCACTTTTTGATATCTCTTGCAATGCAAGCACCCCACTCTCATTTTGTGCTATCTCATCCCTAAGGTGAATGTCAATTGGTGTTTCATCAAAGGGAGTCATCGAAGGCACATCAGGAACAATGATAATATCTAGTTCAAGCATAACGAATAACATTGAAACATCAACTCTTGCAATATCATCGTTTCAATATGTTCCATGAAAGCTCTAATAGAACGTAGATATGATAAATGATCATCGAGTTGGGCATTAATTGTGTCTAGAAATTTACCATGATCGGTAGGAGTTGTCGGAAGGCGCATGTTCCCTTCTTCATCTCCATGTTCCTTCTCTAGTTTATCTCCTAGACATTCTTCCTGGAAAGTAGCTCCGAGCATATGTTTTCCCATCGCTTGAGTATTTCTCGGTTTATTTCATGAGGTTATGTTCCTGCAATTGCGAGGCTTGGGAGATCATGCCGAACCGCTTCTCATATTCCATGAGATGTATCTTTAAAGTTGTTAGTTATACAAAAAGTAATGGATACTCTCCAGCAAGCTCTTATATCTAGAAACCTCTGGATAATACGGAGCAACCTCTTTTACCGTTGTCATTGAAGGAAATATGCCCTAGAGGCAATAATAAAGTTGTTATTTTATATTTCCTTATATCATGATAAATGTTTATTATTCATGCTAGAACTGTATTAACCGAAAACTTGATATGTGTGAATACATAGTCAAAACACCGTGTCCCTAGTAAGCCTCTACTAGACTAGCTCGTTAATCAAAGATGGTTAAGTTTCCTAACCATAGACATGTGTTGTCATTTGATTAATGGGATCACATCATTAGGAGAATGATGTGATGGACAAGACCCATCCGTTAGCATAGCATATTGATCGTTCAGTTTTATTGCTATTGCTTTCTTCATGTCAAATACATATTCCTTCGACTATGAGATTATGCAACTCCCGGATACCGGAGGAATGCCTTGTGTGCTATCAAATGTCACAACGTAACTGGGTGATTATAAAGATGCTCTACAGGTATCTCCGTATGTGTTTGTTTGGTTGGCATAGATCAAGATTAGGATTTGTCACTCCGAGTATCGGAGAGGTATCTCTGGGCCCTCTCGGTAATACACAACATAAGAAGCCTTGCAAGCAAAGTGACTAATGAGTTAGTTGCAGGATGATGTATTACAGAATGATTAAAGAGACTTGCGGGTAACGAGATTGAACTAGGTATGAAGATACCGACGATCGAATCTTGGGCAAGTAACATACTGATGGACAAAGGGAATTACGTATGTTGTCATAACGGTTCGACCGATAAAGATCTTCGTAGAATATGTAGGAGCACATATGGCCATCCAGGTTCCGCTATTGGTTATTGACCGGAGAGGTGTCTCGGTCATGTCTACATAGTTCTCGAACTCGTAGGGTCCGCACGCTTAACGTTCGATGACGATATAGTATTATATGAGTTATGTGATTTGGTGACCGAATGTTGTTCGGAGTCCCAGATGAGATCACAGACATGACGAGGAGTCTTGAAATGGTCAAGAGGTAAATATTGATATATAGGACAATGGTATTCGGACACCGGAAGTGTTCCGGAGGGTACCGGGTACATATAGGGTCACCGGAAGGGGTTCCGGGCACCCCCGGCAAAGATATGGGCTTAATGGGCCAAGGGAGGGATAGACCGTCCCACAAGGGGCTGGTGTGCCTCTCCACTAGGCCGGCCGGCCCTAGGGAAAGGAAAGGGGGGAGGGCAAGTCCCCCCTTCCTTCCCCTCCTCAAGGGAGAAAGGAAAGGGGGGCGCCACCTCCCCCTTCCTTCCCCTGGCGCCTATACAAGGAAGGGGGGAACGACCAGGGCAGGAGCCCAAGTGGGATTTGGCCCCACTTGGGGCGCCCCTTGGCCTCTCCCCTCTCCCTCCCACCTATATATATGAGGAGGGGGGCGCCTAGCACACACAACATCAATTGTTAGCTGTGTGCGGCGCCCCCCCTCCACAGTTTACGCCTCCGATCATATCTTCGTAGTGCTTAGGTGAAGCTCTGCGCTGATCACTTCACCATCACCATCACCAAGCCGTCGTGCTGACGGAACTCATGTACTTCCTCGACATCTTGCTGGATCAAGAGGACGAGGGACGTCATCGAGCTGAACGTGTGCAAAACTCAGAGGTGTCGTACGTTTGTTACTTGATCGGTCAGAGCTAGAAGAAGTTCGACTACATCAACCGCGTTGTCAAACACTTCCGCTTACGGACTACGAGGGTACATAGACACACTCTCCCCCTCTCGTTGCTATGCATCTCCTAGATAGATCTTGCGTGAGCGTAGGATTTTTTTTTGAAATTGCATGCTACGTTTCCCAAAAGTGGTATAAGAGCCAGGTCTATGCGTAGATGATATGCACGAGTAGAACACAAAGAGTTGTGGGCGGTGATCGTCATACTGCTTACCACCAATGTCTTATTTTGATTCAGCGGTATTGTTGGATTAAGCGGCCCGGACCAACCTTACATGACCACGTTCATGAGACCGGTTCCACTGGCAGACATGCAACTAGTTTTGCATAAAGGTGGCTGGGGGTGTCTATTTCTCCTACTTTAGTTGAATCGAATTTGACTGCGGCCGGTCCTTGTTTAAGGTTAAAAAATCAAACTTGATAAATCACCATTGTGGTTTTGATGCGTAGGTAAGAACGGTTCTTGCTAGAAGCCTATAGCAACCACGTAAAACTTGCAACAACAAAGTAGAGAACGTCTAACTTGTTTTTGCAGGGCATGTTGTGATGTGATATGGTCAAAACATGATGTGATATACGTTATTGTATTAGATGATCATGTTTTGTAAAAGTTATCGGCAACCGGCAGGAGCCTTATGGTTGTCCCTTTATTGTATGAAATGCAAACGCCATGTAATTGATTTACTTTATCACTATGCGTTAGCGATAGTTGTAGAAGCAATAGTTGGCGAGACGACCACGACGCAACGATGGAGATTAAGGTGTCGAGTCAGTGACGATGGAGATCATGAGGATGCTTTGGAGATGGAGATCAAAAGCACGAGATGATGATGGCCATATCATGTCACATATTTTGATTGCATGTGATGTTTATCTTTTATACATCTTATTTTGCTTAGTACGGCGGTAGCATTATAAGATGATCCCTTAACTAAATTTCAAGGTATAAGTGTTCTCCCTGAGTATGCACCGTTGCGACAGTTCATCGTGTTGAGACACCACGTGATGATCGGGTGTGACAGACTCTACGTTCACATACAACGGGTGCAAGATAGTTTTGCACATGCGGAATACTCGGGTTAAATTTGACGAGCCTAGCATGTACAGACATGGCCTCGAAACACTGAAGATCGAAAGATCGAACGTGAATCATATAGTAGATATGATCAACATAGAGATGTTCACCATTGATGACTACCCCATCTCACGTGATGATCGGACATGGGTTAGTTGATTTGGATCACGTATCACTTAGATGACTTGAGGGATGTCTATTTAAGTGGGAGTTCTTAAGTAATTTGATTAATTGAACTTAAATTTATCATGTACTTAGTCCTGATAGTATTTGCAAATTATGTTGTAGATCAATAGCTCACGTTGTAGCTCCACTATTTTTTGATATGTTCCTAGAGAAAAATAAGTTGAAAGATGTTAGTAGCAATGATGCGGACTGGGTCCATGATCTGAGGATTATCCTCGTTGCTGCACAGAAGAATTATGTCCTTGATGCGCCACTAGGTGACAGACCGATTGCAGGAGCAGATGCAGATGTTATGAATGTTTGACAAGCTCGGTATGATGACTACTTGATAGTTTAGTGTGCCATGCTTTACGGCTTAGAACCGAGACTTCAAAAACATTTTGAACGCCACAGAGCATATGATATGTTCCAAGAGCTTAAATTGGTATTTCAGACTCATGCCCATGTCGAGAGGTATGAGACCTCTGACAAGTACTTTGTCTACAAGATGGAGGAGAATAGCTTAGCCAGTGAACATGTGCTCAGAATGTCTGGGTACTACAATCAGTTGAATCAAGTGTGAGTTAATCTTCCAGATAAGATAGTGATTAACAGAGTTCTCTAGTCACTATCACCAAGCTATTAGAACTTCGTGATGAACTATAATGTGCAAGGGATAACGGAAAAGATTCCCAAGCTCTTCGCGATGCTGAAATCGATGAAGGTAGAAATCAAGAAAGAGCATCAAGTGTTGATGGTTAACAAGACCACTAGTTTCAAGAAAAAGGGCAAAGGAAAGAAAGGGAACTTCAAGAAGAATGACAAGCAAGTTGCCACTCCCGTGAAGAAGCCCAAAGCTAGACCTAAGCCTGAAACTGAGTGCTTCTACTGCAAAGGGGATGGTCATAGGAAGCGGAACTACCCCAAATACTTGGCGGATAAGAAGGATGTCAAAGTGAACAAAGGTATATTTGATATACAGGTTATTGATGTGTACTTTACTAGTGTTCATAGTAACCCCTGGGTATTTGATACATGTTCAGTTGCTAAGATTAGTAACTCGAAACAGGATTTGCAGAATAAACAAAGACTATTTAAGCGCGAGGTGACGATTTGTGTTGGAAGTGATTCCAAGGTTGATACGATCACCATCGTACACTCCCTCTACCTTCGGGATTAGTGTTGAACCTAAATGTTATTTGGTGTTTGTGTTGAGCATGAATATGATTAGATCATGTTTATTGCAATACGGTTATTCATTTAATTCAGAGAATAATTGTTGTTCTGTTTAAATGAATAAAACTTTCTATGGTCATACACCCAATGTGAATCGTTTATTGAATCTCGACCGTAGTGATACACATATTCATAATATTGATGCCAAAGGATGCATAGTTAATAATGATAGTGCAACATACTTGTGGAACTGTCGTTTAGGTCATATTGGTGTAAAGCGCATGAAGAAACTCCATATGGATGGACTTTTGGAATCACTTGATTATGAATCATTTGATACTTGCGAACCATGCCTCATGGGCAAGATGACTAAAACTCCGGAACAATGGAGCAAGCCAATGACTTATTGGAAATAATACATACCGATGTATGCGGTCCGATGAGTGTTCAGGCACGCGACAGGTATCGTTATTTTCTGACCTTCACAGATGATTTGAGCAGATATGGGTATATCTACTTAATGAAACACAAGTCTGAAACATTTGAAAAGTTCAAGGAATTTTAGAGTGAAGTGGAGAATCATCGGAACAAGAAAATAAAGTTTCTACGATCTGATCGTGGAGGTGAATAGTTGAGTTACGAGTTTGGCCTTCATTTAAAACAATGTGGAATAGTTTCACAACTCACGCCACCTGGAACACCACAGCGTAATGGTGTGTCTGAACGTCGTAACCGTACTTTATTAGACAGTTGTATTCACGTGAAATAGGGCACCGTCTAAATCCGTTGAGACGACACTGTATGAACTATGATTTGGCAATAAACCTAAACTGTTGTTTCTTAAAGTTTGGGGTTGCGACACTTATGTCAAAAGGCTTCAGCCTGATAAGCTCGAACCCAAATCGGAGAAGTGCATCTTCATAGGATACCCTAAGGAAACAATTGGGTACACCTTCTACCATAGATCCGAAGGTGTAGCGATCCGACCTCAGACGGTCAGATCTCTGTGTATATGTGTCATCCCTGGATCGGTAATGCTGACACACACAGTACTTGAAGGATTTATAACAGAGTTTCAATCACACACTTATTACATCGAAAGTCTCAAAAGAGAACTTATTACAATAATATGGCTTAAGGCCATCTAAATAAGATAACTACGGAAGCATCGAAGGTAAATGAGTCCATCAACTCCAGCGGCATAGCTGAGTGCACGACAACGACCTAGCACACCTTACTCCTCGTCTGAAAAGTCTGCAACATAATACGTTGCAGCCCAAAACAAGTTAGCACATGGAATATGCTGGCAAAATAACACTATAGAGCAATGAACAAGCTGAATGCTAACACTACATGCATATATGGCTGGTGGAGGCTCTAAGTTTATTTTGCATAAAGCCAATTTTACCCTACAACAAAGGAATATATTTTATTTAACTATCACAGTGGTTGAAAAATATTGAGAAGGTTCCTCCATCTCAATCCCAATTAAACAGTATTAATAACCCAACAAATTAATTTGGAGTGATGAGATCAAATCAATAATTCAAGTACCAGATACTCAAGATGTCCATAACCGGGGACACGGCTAACCATGATTAGTTTACACACTCTACAGAGGTTTGCGCACTTTTCCCCACAAGACTCGATCTCCTCCGTTGGATTTCTCGCACTACATGGTGTTTGAGAAACGGATGACCAAGACACAGTCTTTCAGAAGTATTAACTCTTTACTCTGGGTAGACAGTACCACCTACATCCCCTACATCTTCTAGCCTATCACTGAAAAGAGGTCACGCAACATACTCAACTATGCCAGAGCCCATAATGGCTTGTGCCTGCACACGGAAGTTTCTAGCATGAATAATCTTATGATCCCTTTGAGCCTGGGTGGCGAACCGTAGGATGATCACATGGGTACCCCGGGATATCCTAGGACAACACTGGATTCTCCAGGTGCCCGCAACCAATCCACCCAGATGTGTATTAATGTTGCCACCTTAAGTTAACCATTAATTAACAACTCTCACATCTGTCATGAATACACTCAACCAATCCATGTCTAAGAGCATAGCATAGCAGTGTAAGCATAACGTAGAAGTAACTCCCATGGTTTGATATAAAGGACAATAGGTTCTACCTCATCATCTACTTCCCAAACCCACATGTTAGACAGATCCTACTCATGCAATGTTTGAGGGTTGAAACTAATGCACAAAAACTGGGTAATAAAGGGATATGATCAAGGTGTTACTTGCCTTGCTGACGATCTACAAACCCTAGTGACTCGTAGTAGCACGCTTCGCACTCCAAAAATTCTATCGCAAACAAACAATAGCATACATAAGCACTCAAGCAATGATGCAAGGGTAAAATTCAGATGAGAAAGATCAAATTTGAAAGTTCAACTGAAGAGCTTCGATTTGCAAAAAGTATTAATCGAATCGGAGCTACGGAACTAAAACTACGGTCAAAACAAATTCGAACTCAAATCTGCTTGAAACCAAATTTTAAATTATCAAAACCTTGTTCAAGTTTATTAACTGGAAAGAGGGGTTTGAGACGAACATTTTGGCGTTGGTTTCACTGGATTTGGACGAACGGTTGAAAATATGCGAGGGTTTGAAGATCAGGGGCTAATCTGCGATAAAAATAATCGCGGATAGGTCCCTGGCGAATAAAAACAGAAAAAGAAAAATCTATCGGACGAACGTCCGCTAACAGAGACAAATGAACAAATTCATTCGTTAAAGAATCTAAACGAACGAACGTTCACAAAATAGCTCTAAACCAAGAAAACCCGATCTACATAAAAAAACGAACTAGATCTAGGGTTTACGAAAATAAACCAACGAAAACCGAACAAAACCGGTCGGCGGCGGTAGCGCCGGGCGGCGCGGGGCTGCGGCGAGGCAGCGACGGGCGGCGCGGCGTGTAGTAGCAGCGGCAGCGGCGAGCAACGGCGGCGGCGGCGGGCGGCGGACGGCGGCGGCTCGAGGTGGAGAGGACGGTGGGGTGGCGCGGCTATTTAAAGGGGCCGGGGGCGACTTGGGCGAGGGGGCGCCGGGTCGGGGTCGGCCTCGAGGGGCGTGCCCCCCGGCCGGACTCAGACGCGGCGGCAGCGGGGACTCTCCCACGCGGGGAGGCGGCGGCAGCGCGGGCGCGGCCCAGTTGGGCGGCGAAGAGTTTTTTTTAATAAATTCCGCTGAAAAACATAAATCCTAGTAAAATATAAAAAAAAATCTAAAAATGCCAAAAACAATTTTCACCGTCTAAATAAATTTTTTAATAACAAAGTAAACATTTTTCTGGCCTAAAAATGCAATTTTGAAAAATGCATATTTTTCTAATTCAAATAAAATAGCAATAAAAATATTTATTTGATTTTAATTTTTTTCCTCCAATATTTATTTTATTTTGGAGAAGTCATTTTATCTCCTCTCTTTTATTTTTAGTATTGGAAATATTTCAGAGAGAAAATTATTAAAACGAAAATGATCCTCTTTTCAAATTTGAGAAAAATTCAAATATGAAAATAATGAAATCCCCAACTCTCTCCGTGGGTCCTTGAGTTGCTTAGGATTTCTAGGATCGCAAACGAAATGCAAATAAAATATGATATGCATATGATGACCTATGTATAACATCCAAATTGAAAATTGGGATGTTACAAACCTACCCCCCCCCCCTTAAGATGAATCTCGCCCTCGAGATTCGGGTTGGCTAGAAAATAGGTGTGGGTGGTCTTTCCGTAGGTCTTCTTCTCGCTCCCAGGTGGCTTCATCCTCGGTATGGTGGCTCCACTGAACTTTGCAAAACTTGATAACCTTGCTGCGTGTAACTCAGCTGGCAAACTCGAGATCTTGACTGGTTTCTCCTCGTAGGTCGAATCACTATCCATATGAATCGCTTCCAGGAGCACTGTATCTCTCAGAGGAATATCGGCCATCTCTGCATGACACTTCTTCAACTAGGAAATGTGAAACACATCATGAACTCCTGACCATCCTTCGGGTAACTCCAACTTGTAGGCCACTTCTCCCATACGTTCCAAAACTCGGTATGGTCCTACAAATCTCGGGGCTAACTTTCCCTTAACTCCAAATCGTTTAACTCCTCGCAGAGGTGACACACGAAGATACGCTCTGTCTCTGATTTCATAGACTACCTCCTTGCGTTTAGTATCGGCATAACTCTTCTGCCTGTACTGAGCTACCTTCAGTCTATCTCGAATCAACTTAACCTTCTCTTCAGATTCCTTGATCAAATCTGGTCCAAACAACTGGCGGTCTCCAATTTCACCCACATTAATGGTGTCCTGCACCTTCTCCCGTACAAAGCTTTGAAAGGTGCCATCTTCAAACTAGCTTGATAATTGTTGTTGCTCCGCGTAAGGCAAATTATCATCCCAACTAGATCCATAATCTAGCGCACAAGCTCTCAACATGTCCTCCAGAATTTGATTGACTCTCTCGGTCTGTCCATTTGTCTGCGGATGAAAAGCTGTACTGAACTCTAGCCTAGTACCCAAATTGTGTTCCTCTATTCGATACAATGGTCCTCAGAACTCCATGCAGACATACGATCCTAGTCATATATATCTTGGCCAACTTCGCGCTTGTATAAGTAGTTTTCACTGGGATAAAGTGGGCCACTTTGGTCAAACGATCCACTACTACCCAGATAGAATCATATCCCGATGGGGTCCTGGGCAATCCGGTGATAAAATCCATGCCAAGCTTGTCCCACTTCCATTCGGGTATCGGCATAGGCTGCAGCAATCCTGCTGGCTTCTGATGTTCTGCCTTCACTCTCTGACATACATCACATACGGCTACATACTCGGCAATATCCTCCTTCATACCAGTCCACCAGAAACGCTCCTTCAAATCCAAATACATCTTGGTGTTTCTGGGATGTATTGAGTTTGGCGAATCGTGGGCCTCCTGAAGTATTAACTTCCTGATCTCTGCATTATTGGGTACATATATACGATCCTCAAACCATAAGGTTTCGTGCTCATCCTCACGAAAACCTTTGGCTTTTCCCTTGCTCATTTTCTCCTTTATCTCAGCAATCTCCTTATCATCCTTCTGAGCTTCTCGAATCTTTCCCAATAATGTTGACTGAACCTCCATTGCTGCAGCGAAACCTCTAGGGACTATCTCCAAATGAAGCTCCCTGAGATCTTCGGCTATCTCCTTTGGTAATCCTCCGCTTACGAGTGTATTGACATAACTTTTCCAGCTCAAAGCGTCTGCTATGACATTGGCCTTGCCTGGATGATAGTGTAGCTTCATATCATAATCCTTTATAAGTTTCAACCATCTCCTCTGCCTGAGATTCAGCTCCTTCTGCGTGAAAATGCACTTCACACTCTTGTGATCCGTGTACACATCACAACGGTTTCCAATAAGAAAATGTCTCCAGGTCTTGAGCGCATGCACTACGGCTGCTAACTCCAAATCATGCGTGGAATAATTCAACTCATGCGGTCGAAGCTGTCGTGAATCATATGAAACAACTCTTCAGTCCTGCATAAGTACACCTCCAAGTCCTAAGCGAGAAGCGTCGCAATACACTTGGAAATCCTTGCGTATATCCAGCAGAATCAGCACTGGGGCTATAACCAAACGTTTCTTCAACTCCTGAAAACTTGCCTCACATTCATCTGTCCATTTAAACCTAGTGTCCTTCTTCAATAACTCCGTCATGGGCTTCACAATCTTGGAAAAATTCTCAATGGATCTCCGATAATATCCCACGAGTCCTAGAAAACTGCGGATCTCTCCAACTGAGGTGGGGTGCCAACCACTCAGTGATTGACTGGACCTTGGTAGGGTCTACTGCTATACCCTCTCCTGAGATAACATGTCCAAGGAATCCAACTTCCTTCAACCAAAACTCACATTTGCTGAACTTGGCATATAGCTGATGTTCCCCGAGCTTCTCGAGAACTAAACGCAAATGCTCCTTGTGTTGCTCTTCATTCTTTGAGTATACCAAAATATCATCAATAAACACCACAACAAACTTATCCAAGAACTCCATGAACACCTTATTCATCATACTCATAAAATAGGCGGGGGCATTAGTCAATCCAAATGACATAACCGTGTACTCATATAGCCCGTACCTTGTAGCAAAAGTTGTCTTAGGTATATCCTGTTCTCGGACCTTCAGTTGGTGGTATCCTGATCGCAGATCGATCTTGGAGAATACTTTAGCTCCTTGCAACTTGCCAAACAAATCATTGATCATCGGCAGTGGGTACTTGTTCTTGATCGTCACTTCATTCAACGCACAGTAATCAATAACCATCCTCAAAGATCCATCCTTCTTCTCAACTAAAAGCACTGGGGCTCCCCACGGTGACGAACTTGGTCGAATATAACCTTTCTCCAACAACTCCTTAATCTGCTCCTTGATTTCCTCCAGATCATTCGCTGGCATCCGATATGGTCTCTTCGATATTGGTCCGATGCCTGGCAACATCTCTATCAAAAACTCTATATCACGATCTGGCGGCATGCCTGGTAGCTCCTTTGGAAATACATCCGGGTAATCCTTCACAACAGGCACTTCCTCCTGAACAACTCATGAGAGTGAATTTACTTGGGTCCTCCTTGGCGCATGCCTGGATACATACTTGATCCTTTTTCCCTTTGGGGTGGTGAGCAGAATTGACTTACTAGCACAGTCAATGTTTCCTCCATACTTCGATAGCCAATCCATGCCTAGTATTATATCCAATCCTTGTGACTCCAAAATTATTAGGTCTGAGGGGAAAACATGGCTACCAATGGTTAAGGGCAACCGATCGCACCATCGGCTGGCCATGTACTCTGCTCCTGGCGAGCTCACTAACATGGGTGACCTAAGGGCTAAGGTGGGTAACTTAAAATTGTCCACAAATCCCCTTGATATGTATGAATGCGATGCACCAGTATCAAAAAGAACGAGAGCAGTAAATGACTTAACCAAAAACTTACCAATCACTGCATCTGGCTAATCTTCAACCTCCTCCACGTTGATGTGGTTCACCTGACCTCTGGTGAAGGGATTGGGCTTCTTCCCAGAGCTTACATTGCCATTTCCATTCTTGGCTTCAGAACACTCAGTGGCGTAGTGTCCAGTCTTCCCGCACTTGAAACAAGTAATGTGACTTAGGTCCTTCTTGGCGGGTGTTGCTGGTTTGGAACGGTTCTGATTGCTGCTTGCTCCATTCCCATTTCCATTCTTGGGGCCACTGTGGTTATGCGAGCTTCCTCCATTGTGAGTGTGGCCTCCATGGTTATGGGTATATCCTCCCGAGTTCGGGGTAAATCGGGGCTTTTGCGATGCTCCAAAATTGTACTTCCCTTGTCCATACTTCCTTTTGCGGCTCTCTATCTGCTGCTGCTTTCCTTCAATCATAAGAGCCCTGTCTACCAACTCCTGGTAGTTCGCAAATGTTGCCACCATCAACTGCATACTCATCTCATCATTTAGCCCTTCCATAAACTTCTCCTGCTTCGCGGCATCTGTGGCCACATCATCCGGGGCATAGCAAGCTAACTTGCTGAACTCATCCACGTACTGCCCCACAGTACGATTCCCTTGGCGTAAGTTGTGAAACTCACGCTTCTTCATACTCATAGCTCCAGTTGAGACATGTGCAGTGCGGAAAGCTTGCTGAAACTGATCCCAAGTGACATTGGCTATGGGGAAAGTGGTGGTGTAATTCTCCCACCATGAGGCTGCGGGTCCATCCAGTTGGTGTGCGGCAAAGTGCACCTTCTCAGCATCTGTGCAACCTACGGTGGTCAACTCCCTTCCAATCTTGCGTAGCCAGTCATCAACAACAATCGGGTCGGTGCTACTGGAAAACACCGGCGGATTTAACCTCAGAAAACGGGCTAAGTTGTCAACTGGAGGTGGTGGCGGTGGGTTTTTGTTGTTGTTGTTGCCTTGGTTCTGGACTAGTAGCTACATCAAGGCATTCTGCTGCTGGATCAACTGAGTGAGCTCCGGAGGGAAGACAAATCTGGGGTCACGTCTCGGAGGCATCTGATGGGTTTAGAGGGAAGAGATTAGAATAGAATGAGGTCTAAAGAGAATAGCACTACCCATATGCACATGAGACAAACACATTCATATCACACCACTCAATTCAAACAAGGGCATACAATCGATCTAGCTACCGTTACAAAATACTCGGACTACTACTATATACAAGGGGAAAATTCCACTGATAATATGGTGGTCATCTAGAAGTTTTGATCGGTGGAAGACTCCATGATATCCGCTCCAGCTTCGTCTTCATAATCATCATCACTACTGTCGAGGTCGGAGTCGGTGTCGTCGATGATGATGTAGTCCTCGGGATGGTCGTCATCTCCTGCTGGCGCGGGGTCTCCCATGAATACTCCTAGCTTCCTCGTCAGGTCGTCATTCTTTTCTACTAGCACTGCGATTTCCTTGTGACGCCCCCGACTCAACCGTACACTAATCATACACGCAAATGTGTACGATCAAGATCAGGGACTCACGGGAAGATGTCACAACACAACTCTAGACACAAATCAAAATAATACAAGCTTTATATTACAAGCCAGGGGCCTCGAGGGCTCGAATACAAGCTCGATACACAAGAGTCAGCGGAAGCAACAATATCTGAGTACAGACATAAGTTAGACAAGACTGCCTTAAGAAGGCAAGCACAAAAGAAGCAACGATCGAAGAGGCAAGGCCTCCTGCCTGGGACCTCCTAATTACTCCTAGTCTTCGGCGGCCTCCATGTAGTAGTATCCGTCAGCGGTGGCATCTGGCTCCAGGGATCCACCATCTGGTTGCATCAACCGGAAAGAAGAAGGAAGGGGAAAAGGGGTAGCAAAGCAACCGTGAGTACTCATCCAAATTACTCGCAAGCATCAGATCTATGCTAAGTATGCATTGGTATCAAATGGAAGGGCTGTATCTGTGGACTGAACTGCAGAATGCCAGAATAGAGGAGAAGGCCTAGCCTATCGAAGACTAGCATCTTCAAGCAGCTCCAAGCATCTTGCAGCAGGTAGAAGAGTAAAGAATAGCAGTTTATAATTATCAAACATGTCGTAGCAATAAATGCCCAGAGATCCCTCCTCGACTCCCTGCGAGAAAGCAATCTCGAAGCCACATAACTTAAGTATCCATTTCTAGTTGTATTAGATCAAGATATAAGTCTGAACATCCATTACCGTGGACACGGTATTCGAATAAAGATCTTCCCTGCAGGGGTGCACCACGTTTTCCAACACGCTCGATCACTCTGGCTGGACACACCTTTCTGGGGTCAATGCCCGGCCTCGGAAGATCAAAACGTCGCAGCCCTACCTAGGCTCAGCAGAGAGGTCCCCGCTGGTCTACATCCTAAGCACTCCGGGGTCTGGGCCCATCGTCCGTTGCACTCCGGGTCGTTGTGCGCAAGGGGATACCAGCACCACCCGTGAAGTGGATGGCACGATCCGGCCCGGCCACAATGCTGAACTGGACATCTGACAAAGCTTCGGATGATACTGCGACGTCGAGGCCCATAACTATTCTCGCGTGGTGGTTAGTGCGTAAAGGCCAAAGGCCAATTCAGAACAAATACCCAAACCTGTTAGTGCATTAACAATTAAAGTAGTGACGGCTGTCGGGACAAGTCCGGAGCTACCACCCCCTCCTGGGTGATACCGCTAAACATCCAGCCGCCACTGTCACATCGCACGGGTGCTCTTTGGGCCCGCCCGCCTTTCACATCAACTCGCGGGTACCCCTCAAGGCCGACCCGACTTCAACAATGGTCTCAAGTAAAGTCAAGGTAACCGTGTGTCCAAAACATCAAGGAAGAAAACCCGAGGAATCACCCCCGGTGGATTCCACTCAATGTAATCATCAAGGTGAACGTAAGAGGGACCACCCTCGAGGTTCACACTTGAGGTGTTGCACGACAGAGCCGTATCGGGAATGGTGAAAGAGGAACCACCCCCGTTGACCACGACTGAATAGCTATACTACAGAATTATCATCAGGAGTGCGTTATGAGGGATCACCCTCGGCACTCGATAGTAACTCTGCAGAGTCGAGCAACTAAAGGGGTGTGATGTGATGTGAGGTGTCAGGCTCTGGTCATCGATCATGTTGATCGAGGCGTCGATGATGAAGCAGGGGCAACAAGGACAAGCAGGGGTCACTGATGGATCTCTAACCAACCTATACTAAGCAGTTTAGGACAAGCAGGTAGGTAACAATAGCAGGTACAAAAGCAGGCTATGCATCAGAATAGGAGCAATCAATAACAGTAGCAAAATCTAATGCAAGCATGAGAGAAAGGAATGGGCGATATCGGGATGATCAAAGGGGGGGCTTGCCAGGAAGCTCTGCTGAAAGGCAAGAAGGGTCGTCGTCGACGTAGTCGATCACAGGGACATCAACAGCGGTCTCGGGGTCTACCAGAGAGAAGAGGGGGAAGAAACAGTAAATATAATGCAAACAGATGCAACACAGATGCATGACAACGGTAACACGCGGGGCTAGGGGTGTTCTAACGCGGTGCTACACGATACCGGCGAAGGGGAATAACATCCTGAAAGTTTTCCCGGAGTTAGGCATTTTCGGACAGATGAATCGGAGGGGAAAAGTTCAATGTTCGCTATGATAGGGGCATGTGACAGATGAATGGAGAGCGTATTCCGATTCGTCTCGTCGTTCTGAGCAACTTTCATGTACATAACTTTTTCATCCGAGTTACAGATTATTTTCTATGATTTTCTAAAGTTTTAACAATATTCTGAAATTAATTTTAATTCGAGAATAAAGATTAAAATGCTATGGGTACCCAGCTCTGTGTACACAGAGGTGTACCAGAGGGTGGCATGCGGGTCCAGGGGGTCCTAGTTGACCAGTCAACGTTTGACTGGTCAACAGGGTGTGGGGCCCTCCTGTCATTGACTGATTAATTAATTAACTAGTTAATTTGGTCTAATTAGGCTATTAGGCTAATTAATCCCAAGTTAATCAAGTTAATTAATTAATTAATTAACTATTTAATTTATTATTATGTTTTTTAATTTATTTTTTTAACAGGGGCGTGGGGCCCATATGTCATAGGCCCGAGGGGGCCTAACGGGCGATGGCTTTAGCGGAGCGGAGCCGGGTGCGGGCAAACCCGCCGGGGCGACGGGGAGCCCGCCCAGAAGGGCGCGACGGCGCCGGTGGGCGCCGGCCACAGCGGCAGCGGTGGTGGGCGGGCGGCGGCACCGGCAGAGGGCGACGCCGGTGGAGGGCGGCGCCAGCGCGGGCCGGGCGCGCGGAGCAGGCGAGCGAGACGAGACAGGGAGAGAAGTGGAGCGCGCGGGCAGGAGCTGAGCTCCGGGCGCGACGGCGGAAGGGCGCAGGCGTCGGCTGCGGATGGCCGGCACGGGAAGAGGGGGCCGGAGGCGGGCGGTGTGCAAGCGGCAGCGGGGCCGCGCGGACGAGCCGGGGCGAGGCGGGCGCGCACACGGACGGCGCGGGAGCGAGGCTCACGACGCGGCGACGGTGGTGCTCAGAATCGGTGCTCTGGCGCCCATTTGACGCGCGGCTGGTGGGGATCGGACGCGGGCAGCACCGCACGTCGAGCGGTGCTAGTGGTCGCAGCAGGGGAGGTCGGAGACGGGCTCGGTGTCGACAATGACGGCGGCCGGAGCGGGAGCTAGACGAGCCCGTCGCTATTGCGGGAGAGCGAGCGAGCCAGTGGGCTCGTTGGACTCATACGAGACCCGGGAGCACGGTGCACGGCTTGAGCGCGAGCGGTGCGTGCGGTGGCTACGACGGCGATGCTAGCGACGGCGAGGAGCTCGGCATTGATGGTGTCGGCGGCTACGGGCAGGGAAACAGAGGGGAACAGAGGGGTTATGACCACACGCTCACCGTGGAGCTCAAGAAAGGCTCGTCGAGGTCACGGAGCAGCAGAGGGCGCCGGAATCGACGGTGGCGTCGCGGTGGCCGGAGGTGGAAGAAGATCTTCTGCTCGACTCGGCGCGTTCCGGCTCGATCCATGGACGTAGACGAAGTAGTGGACGGCGACGGAGAAGATGGACGAGGTCTCAGGCGCCGGGGAGCTCGGTGGGCACGAGGACGAGGTCGGCCATGGCGGTGGTGGCGCGGGCTTCTTCCGGATCGACGAGAGGGTGAGAGGGAGGGGCGAAGTGGGATAAGCAGGGGCGTTAGGGTTTTGGGGGAGGGCTTCGAGTAGATATAGGAGGGCCGTGGTGGATGGGCGCCACGGCATCGCCCTCGGCCGTGGCGGCCATCGCCGGCATCCACGCCTCCCTGTGAACAGGGAGGGGTGCAGGGGGACAGGTTGGGCCGGCCTTTAGTTAGGTGGGCTAACGAGCCCATTAGCTTAGGTCCTCCTCCTTTTCATCTCTTTCATAATTTTCTTTTATAGTTTTTTTAAATTTCTTTTCCAATAGCAAATGACCTTTAAGAAAAATGAGACTTGGCCCACAATTCGAGATGCAATTATTTACAATGCCACAAAATGTCTGGACTTTATTTAAAGTAGTTTGCTATTCCAGAAAGCCGCTGTTCTAACTACTTTTGAGCACTTAAACATTTTATGAAACTTTGGTTTCTTCACTAATAATACTTATGATTTATTTGCCACAGTTTGCACATTTTGGTTTTGACATTTGAAAACTTTTATTTTTGACTTTGTTTTAAATTTGAATTTGAGCCGTTTTCGGATCAATGAGTGCCTAACAACAGTAATCGTGGTGATGTGGCTTCATTAGCAGAGGATTACTGTAGCTTAATTATCCGGGTGTCACATTCCTCCTCGTATCCGTCGCGTGTAGACTTGAGTTCCTCTTCAAGCTCCATGTTCCTGGTCATCACCTTCTTCAGATCTATCATGCTTGCGCACATTTGGTTCTCCTGGCGGCGAATGTGCTGGTTTAACTCCTGGATGAAAGCTGCAATGGACCGGTCCCTCCTGGTGCTGATCATCTCCCATTGCTCATCTCGGCACCCACATATCTGGTAGATAGTGTCCTTAAGATCCTCGTTGTAGACTTCGCCGATGCGTCCCATGGCGATGTGAGCTGCCATGCTCTTTCCTAGACTCCAGGTTGGTGCATCAAAGTAAAACTCTATGGGCTCAGTAACTGGCGTGAATGTCCTTCCCGGAACATGAACTCGAATCATCCAACGCTCCTCTTCTGGTAAAGTGGCGGTGTAGGTCCCGGTGAAGCTTGGTATTCCGATGTTCAGGTACCTAGTAACTTCCTTCAAGTGTCGTCCAAAAGGTGTGCCTTCATCCGGTTGTGCAAACTTGTTCCTTGGGTCTGCCATCTATAGAGTGGAAAATGGAGAGGAGTCAGAAATGAGTAGAGAAGAGTGACCTAAGGCTTATCTTAGTGGTCGCATCCTACAGTCAGCGTGTGCTCTGATACCATCTTGTAGCGATCCGACCTCAGACGGTCAAATCTCTGTGTATATGTGTCATCCCTGGATCGGTAATGCTGACACACACAGTACTTGAAGGATTTATAACAGAGTTTCAATCACACACTTATTACTTCAAAAGTCTCAAAAGAGAACTTATTACAATAATATGGCTTAAGGCCATCTAAATAAGATAACTGCGGAAGCATCGAAGGTAAATGAGTGCACCAACTCCAGCGGCATAGCTGAGTGGACGACAACGACCTAGTATACCTTACTCCTCGTCTGAAAAGTCTGCAACATAATACGTTGCAGCCCGAAACGGGTCAGCACATGGAATATGCTGGCAAAATAACACTGTAGAGCAATGAACAAGCTGAATGCTAACACTACATGCATATATGGCCGGTGGAGGCTCTAAGTTTATTTTGCATATAGCCAATTTTACCCTACAATAAAGGAATATATTTTATTTAACTATCATGGTCGTTGACAAATATTGAGAAGGTTCCTCCATCTCAATCCCAATTAAACAGTATTAATAACCCAACAAATTAATTTGGAGTGATGAGATCGAATCAATAATTCAAGTACCAGATACTCAAGATGTCCATAACCGGGGACATGGCTAACCATGATTAGTTTATACACTCTGCAGAGGTTTGCGCACTTTTCCCCACAAGACTCGATCTCCTTCGTTGGATTTCTCGCACTACATGGTGTTTGAGAAACGGATGACCGAGACACAGTCTTTCAGAAGCATTAACTCTTTACTCTGGGTAGACAGTACCACCTACATCCCCTACATCTGCTAGCCTACCACTAAAAGTGGTCACGCAACATACTCAACTATGCCAGAGCTCATAATGGCTTGTGGCTGCACATGGAAGTTTCTAGCATGAATAATCTTAAGATCCCTTTGAGCCTGGGTGGCGAACCGTAGGATGATCACACGGGTACTCCGGGATATCCTAGGACAACACTGGATTCTCCAGGTGCCCGCAACCAATCCACCCAGATGTGTATTAATGTTGCCACCTTAAGTTAACCATTAATTAACAACTCTCACATCTGTCATGGATACACTCAACCAATCCACGTCTACGAGCATAGCATAGCAGTATAAGCATAACGTAGAAGTAACTCCCATGGTTTGATATAAAGGACAATAGGTTCTACCTCATCATCTACTTCCCAAACCCACATGTTAAACAGATCATACTCATGCAATGTTTGAGGGTTGAAACTAATGCATACAAACTGGGTAATAAAGGGATATGATCAGGGTGTTAGTTGCCTTGCTGACGATGTGCAAACCCTAGTGACTCGTAGTAGCACGCTTCGCACATCGGAAATTCTATCGCAAACAAACAATAGCATACATAAGCACTCAAGCAATGATGCAAGGGTAAAACTCAGATGAGAAAGATCAAATCTGAGAGTTCAACTGAAGAGGTTCGATTTGCAAAAAGAATCAATCGAATCGGAGCTACGGAACTAAAACTACGACCAAAAGAAATTCAAACTCAAATCTGCTTGAAACCAAATTTTAAATTGTCAAAACCTTGTTCAAGTTGATTAACTGGAAAGAGGGGTTCGAGACGAAGATTTTGGCATTGGTTTCACTGGATTTGGACGAACGGTTGAAAAGATGCGAGGGTTTGAAGATCAGGGCTAATCTGCGATAAAAATAATCACGGATAGGTCCCTGGTGAATAAAAACGGAAAAAGAAAAATCTATCGGACGAACGTCCGCTAACAGAGATAAACGAACGAATTCATTCATTAAAGAATCTAAACGAACGAACGTTCGCAAAATAGCTCTAAACTGAGAAAACCGAGAAAAACTTATCTAAAAAAACCAAACTAGATCTAGGGTTTACCAAAATAAACCGACAAAAACCGAACAAAACCGGTCGGCGGCAGTGGCGGCGGATCCGATCAGCGGCTGCGGCGGGCTACGCGGGGCTGCGGCGAGGCGACGGCGGCGAGCAACGGCGGTGGCGCGGCGGCTGCGAGCGGCGAACGGCGGCGGCTGCGGCAGCTCGAGGTGGAGAGGGCGGCGGGGTGGCGCGGCTATTTAAAGGGGCCGGGAGGGCGACTTGGGCGAGGGGGCGCCGGGTCGGGGTCGGCCTTGGGTGGCGTGCCCCGGCCGGACTTGGACGCGGCGGCGGCGGGGACTCTCCCGCGCGGGGAGTCGGCGGCGGCGCGGGCGCGGCACGGCTCGGCTGGGCCTTCGGCCGAGTCGGGCGGCGAAGAGTTTTTTTTAAAATAAATTCCGCCGAAAAACATAAATCCTAGTAAAATTTTAAAAAAATTCTAAAAATGCCAAAAACAATTTTCACCGTGTAAATAAAATATTTAGAACAAAGTGAACATTTTTCTGGCCTAAAAATGCAATTTTGAAAAATGCATATTTACTAATTCAAATAAAATAGCAATAAAAATATTTATTTGATTTTAAATTTATTCCTCCAATATTTATTTTATTTTGGAGAAGTCATTTTATCTCCTCTCTTTTATTTTTAGTATTGGAAATATTTCGGAGAGAAAATTATTAAAACCAAAATGATCCTCTTTTCAAATTTGAGAAAAATTCAAATATGAAAATAATGAAATCCCCAACTCTCTCCGTGGGTCCTTGAGTTGCTTAGGATTTCTAGGATCGCAAACGAAATGCAAATACAATATGATATGCATATGATGGCCTATGTATAACATCCAGATTGAAAATTGGGATGTTACAGAAGGCAAGATCTTTGTTGCTGAGAATGGAACATTTCTAGAGAAGGAGTTTCTCTCGAAAGAAGTGAGTGGGAGGAAAGTAGAACTTGATGAGGTAATTGTACCTTCTCTCCAATTGGAAAGTAGCACATCACTGAAATCCATTCCCGTGATGCCTACACCAACTAGAGAGAAAGCTAATAATGATGATCATGAAACTTCGGATCAAGTTACTACTGGACCTCGTAGGTCGAACATGTTGGGGAACGTAGTAAAAATTCAAAAAATTCCTACGTATCACCAAGATCAATCTAGGAGATGCTAGCAACGAGAGAGAGGGAGTGCATCTTCATACCCTTGAAGATCATTAAGCGGAAGCGTTACAAGAACGCGCTTGATGGAGTCGTGCTCACGGCGATTCAAATCGCGGAAGATCCGATCCAAGGGCCGAACGGACGGCGCCTCCACGTTCAACACACGTACAGCCTGGGGACGTCTCCTCCTTCTTGATCCAGCAAGGGAATAGGAGAAAATGAGGGAGAGCTCCAGCAACACGACGGCGTGGTGGTGGAGCTTGCGGTTCTCCTGCAGGGCTTCGCCAAGCACTACGGAGGAGGAGGAGGTGTTGGAGGAGGGAGGGGCTGCGCCAGGGAAGGGGGTATGGCAGGCCTCCAACCCCCCTCCCCCCACTATTTATAGGGGGAAGGGGAGAGGGGGCCGGCCCCCTAGATCCCATCTACAAGGGGGGTGGCGGCCAAGGGGGGAACTTGCCCCCCAAGTTTGGTGGGAGGCGCCCCCACCCCCTAGGGTTTCCAACCATAGGCGCCTTGGGCCCTTGGGGGCACAACAACCCACTAGGGGGCTGGTTCCCACCCTTTTCAGCCCATTAAGTCCCTCGGGGCAGGTGGCCCCACCCGGTGGACCCCGGGACACCTTTTGGTGGTTCCGGTACAATACCGATAACCCCCGAAACCATCCAGTGACTGAAACTGGACTTCCCATATATAAATCTTTACCTCCGGAACTCCTCGTGATGTCCGGGGTCTCATCCGGGACTCCAAACAACCTTCGATAACCACATACAATTTCCCATAACAACTCTAGTGTCACCGAACTTTAAGTGTGTAGACCCTACGGGTTCGGGAACCATGCAGACATGACCGAGACGTTCTCCGGCCAAAAACCAACAGTGGGATTTGGATACCCATGTTGGCTCCCACATGTTCCATGATGATCTCATCGGATGAACCACAATGTCGGGGATTCAATCAATCCCGTATACAATTCCCTTTGTCCACCGGTATGTTACTTGCCCGAGATTCGATCGTCGGTATCCCCATACCTCGTTCAATCTCATTACCGGCAAGTCTCTTTACTCGTTCTGTAACGCATGATCCCGTGACTAACTCCTTAGTCACAATGAGCTCATTATGATGATGCATTACCGAGTGGGCCCAGAGATACCTCTCCGTCATACGGAGTGACAAATCCCAGTCTCGATTTGTGCCAACCCAACAGACACTTTCGGAGATACCTGTAGTGCACCTTTATAGCCACCTAGTTACGTTGTGACGTTTGGTACACCGAAAGAATTCCTATGATATCCGGGAGTTGCACAATCTCATGGTCTAAGGAAACAATACTTGACATTAGAAAAGCTCTAGCAAAACGAACTACACGACCTTGTGCTATGCTTAGGATTGGGTCTTGTCCATCACATCATTCTCCTAATGATGTGATCCCGTTATCAGTGACATCCAATGTCCATGGTCAGGAAACCACAACCATCTATTGATCAACGAGCTAGTCAACTAGAGGCTTACTAGGGACATATTATGGTCTATGTATTCACACATGTATTATGGTTTCTGGTTAATACAATTATAGCATGAACGACAGACAATTATCATGAACAAGGAAATATAATAATAACCACTTTATTATTGCCTCTAGGGCATATTTCCAACAGTCTCCCACTTGCACTAGAGTCAATAATCTAGTTACATTGTGATGAATTGAACACCCATAGAGTTCTGGTGTTGATCATGTTTTGCTCGTGGAAGAGGTTTAGTCAATGGATCTGCGACATTCAGATCTGTATGCACTTTACAAATATCTATGTCTCCATCTTGAATATATTCACGAATGGAGTTGAAGCGACGCTTGATATGCCTGGTCTTCTTGTGAAACCTGGGCCCCTTGGCAAGGGCAATAGCTCCAGTGTTGTCATAGAAGAGAGTCATCAGGCCTGCTGCGTTGGGAATAACTCCTAGGTCGGTGATGAACTCCTTCATCCAGACTGCTTCCTGTGCTGCCTCCGAGGCTGCTATGTACTCCGCTTCACATGTAGATCCCGCCACGACGCTTTGCTTGCAACTGCACCAGCTGACCGCCCCACCATTCAAAATGTACACGTGTCCGGTTTGTGACTTGGAGTCATCCAGATCTGCGTCGAAGCTAGCATCGACATAACCCTTTACGACGAGCTCTTCATCACCTCCATAAACGAGAAACATATCCTTAGTCCTTTTCAGGTACTTCAGGATATTCTTGACCGCTGTCCAGTGTTCCATTCCGGGATCACTTTGGTACCTCCCTATCAAACTTACGGCAAGGTTCACATCAGGTCTGGTACACAGCATGGCATACATAATAGAGCCTATGGCTGAGGCATAGGGGATGACACTCATCTTTTCTCTATCTTCTGCCGTGGTCAGGCATTGAGCCGTGCTCAATCTCACACCTTGCAATACAGGCAAGAACCCCTTCTTGGACTGGTCCATATTGAACTTATTCAATATCTTGTCAAGGTATATGCTTTGTGAAAGACCAATGAGGCGTCTCGATCTATCTCTATAGATCTTGATGCCTAATATGTAAGCAGCTTCTCCAAGGTCCTTCATTGAAAAACACTTATTCAAGTAGGCCTTTATGCTTTCCAAAAGTTCTATATCATTTCCCATCAATAGTATGTCATCCACATACAATATGAGAAATGCTACAGAGCTCCCACTCAATTTCTTGTAAATACATGCTTCTCCATAAGTCTGTACAAACCCAAACGCTTTGATCATTTCATTAAAATGAATGTTCCAACTCCGAGATGCTTGCACCAGCCCATAGATGGAGCACTGGAGCTTGCATACCTTGTCAACATTCTTAGGATCGATAGAACCTTTCGGCTGCATCATATACAATTCTTCCTTAAGGAAACCGTTAAGGAATGCCGTTTTGACGTCCATTTGCCATATATCATAATCATAGAATGCGGCAATTGCTAACATGATTTAGATGGACTTCAGCTTCACTACGGGTGAGAAGGTCTCATCGTAGTCAACCCCTTGAACTTGTCGATAACCCTTAGCGACAAGCCAAGCCTTATAGACGGTCACATTACCATCCGCATCAGTCTTCTTCTTAAAGATCCACTTAATCTCCATGGCTTGCCAATTATCAGGCAAGTCTGTCAAAGTCCATACTTTGTTTTCATACATGGATCCTATCTCGGATTTCATGGCTTCAAGCCATTTGTTGGAATCCGGGCCCGCCATCGCTTCTTCATAGTTTGAAGGTTCACTGTTGTCTAACAACATGATTTCTAGGACAGGGTTGCCGTACCACTCTGGTGCGGAACGTGTCCTTGTGGACCTACTAAATTCAGTAGCAACTTGATCCGAAGTTTCATGATCATCATCATTAACTTCCTCTCTAGTCGGTGCAGGCACCACGGAAACATCTTCCTGAGCTCCGCCACTCTCTGGTTCAAGAGGCAGTACTTCATCAAGTTCTACTTTCCTCCCACTTCCTTCTTTCGAGAGAAACTCTTTCTCCGGAAAGGATCCATTCTTGGCAACAAAGATCTTGCCTTCAGATCTGAGGTAGAAGGTATACCCTATAGTTTCCTTAGGGTATCCTATGAAGACGCATTTTCTGATTCGGGTTCGAGCTTTTCAGGTTGAAGTTTCTTGACATAAGCATCGCATCCCCAAACTTTTAGAAACGACAGCTTAGGTTTCTTCCCAAACCATAATTCATACGGTGTCGTCTCAACGGATTTCGACGGAGCCCTATTTAAAGTGAATGCGGCAGTCTCTAAAGCATAGCCCCAAAATGATAGCGGTAGATCGGTAAGAGACATCATAGATCACACCATATCCAATAGAGTGCGATTACGACATTCGGACACACCATTACGCTGAGGTGTTCTAGGCGGCATGAGTTGTGAAACAATTCCACATTTCCTTAAGTGCGTGCCAAACTCGTGACTCAAGTATTCTCCTCCATGATCTGATCGTAAGAACTTTATTTTCCTGTCACGTTGATTCTCTACCTCACTCTTAAATTCCTTGAAATTTTCAAATGCTTCAGACTTGTGTTTCATTAAGTAGACATACCCATATCTACTCAAGTCATCAGTGAGGGTGAGAACATAATGATAGCCACCGCGAGCCTCAACACTCATTGGACTGCACACATCAGTATGTATGATTTCCAACAAGTTGGTTGCTCGCTCCATTGTTCCGGAGAACGGAGTCTTGGTCATTTTTCCCATGAGGCATGGTTCGCACGTGTCAAATGATTCATAATCAAGAGACTCCAAAAGTCCATCTGCATGGAGTTTCTTCATGCGTTTGACACCAATGTGACCAAGGCGGCAGTGCCACAAGTATGTGGGACTATCATTATCAACCTTACATCTTTTGGCATTCACACTATGAATATGTGTAACATCACGTTCGAGATTCAATAAAAATAAACCATTGACCAGCGGGGCATGACCATAAAACATATCTCTCATATAAATAGAACAACCATTATTCTCGGATTTAAATGAGTAGCCATCTCGCATTAAACGAGATCCAGATACAATGTTCATGCTCAAAGCTGGCACTAAATAACAATTATTGAGGTTTAAAACTAATACCGAAGGTAGATGTAGAGGTAGCGTGCCGACGGCGATCACATCGACCTTGGAACCATTCCCGACGCGCACCGTCACCTCGTCCTTCGCCAGTCTTCGCTTATTCCGCAACTCCTGTTTTTAGTTACAAATATGAGCAACCGCACCGGTATCAAATACCCAGGAGCTACTACGAGTGCTGGTAAGGTACACATCAATAACATGTATATCATATATACCTTTGGCGTTGCCAGCCTTCTTATCTGCTAAGTACTTGGGGCAGTTCCGTTTCCAGTGTCCATTTCCCTTGCAATAAAAGCACTGAGTCTCAGGCTTGGGTCCATTCTTTGGCTTCTTCCCGACAACTGATTTACCGGGCGCGGCAACTCCCTTGCCGTCCTTCTTGAAGTTCTTCTTACCCTTGCCTTTCTTGAAACTAGTGGTCTTATTCACCATCAACACTTGATGTTCCTTTTTGATTTCCACCTCCGCTGATTTCAGCATTGAATATAACTCAAGAATGGACTTCTCCATCCCTTGCATATTGTAGTTCATCACAAAGCTCTTGTAGCTAGGTGGAAGCGACTGGAGGATCCTATCAATGACTGAGTCATCTGGAAGATTAACTCCCAAATGAGACAAGCGGTTGTGCAACCTAAACATCTTGAGTATATGCTCGCTGACAGAACTGTTTTCCTCCATCTTACAACTGTAGAACTTGTCGGAGACTTCATATCTCTCGACCCGGGCATGAGCTTGGAAAACCATTTTCAGCTCTTGGAACATCTCATATGCTCTGTGCTGCTCAAAACGCTTTTGGAGCCCCGGTTCTAAGCTGTAAAGCATGCCGCACTGAACCGGGGAGTAATCATCACTACGCGGCTGCCAGGCGTTCATAACATCTTGAGTTGCTGGGAAAATGGGTGCGTCACCTAGTGGTGCTTCAAGGACATATGCTTTCTTGGCAGCTATGAGGATGATCCTCAAGTTACGGACCCAGTCCGTGTAGTTGTTACCATCGTCTTTCAGCTTGGTTTTCTCTAGGAACGCGTTGAAGTTGAGGGCAACATTAGCGTGGGCCATTTGATCTACAAGACATATTGTAAAGATATTTTAGACTAAGTTCATGATAATTAAGTTCATCTAATCAAATTATTTAATGAACTCCCACTCAGATAGACATCCCTCTAGTCATCTAAGTGTTACATGATCCGAAACGACTAGGCCATGTCCGATCATCACGTGAGACGGACTAGTCATCAACGTTGAACATCTCCATGTTGATCGTATCTACTATACGACTCATGTTCGACCTTTCGGTCTCTTGTGTTCCGAGGCCATGTCTGTACATGCCAAGCTCGTCAAATCAACCTAAGTGTTTCACATGTGTAAATCTGGCTTACACCCGTTGTATGCGAATGTTAGAATCTATCACACCCGATCATCACGTGGTGCTTCAAAACAACAAACCTTCGCAACAGTGCACAGTTAGGGGGAACACCTTTCTTGAAATTTTAGTGAGGGATCATCTTATTTATGCTACCGCCGTTCTAAGCAAATAAGATGTAAACATGACAAACATCACATGCAAATCATAAAGTGACATGATATGGCCAATATCATCTTGCGCCTTTGATATCCATCTTCGAGGCGCGGCATGATCACCTTCGTCACCGGCATGACACCATGATCTCCATCATCGTGTCTTCATGAAGTTGTCTCGACAACTATTACTTCTACTACTATGGCTAACGGTTAGCAATAAAGTAAAGTAATTACATGGCGTTTTCATTGACACGCAGGTCATACAATAAATTAATGGCTCATGCCGGTTGTCATCCTCATCGACATGCAAGTCATGATTCATATTACAAGAACATGATCAATCTCATACATCACATATATCATTCATCACATCCTTTTGGCCATATCACATCACATAGCATACCCTGCAAAAACAAGTTAGACGTCCTCTAATTGTTGTTGCATGTTTTACGTGGCTGCTATGGGTTTCTAGCAAGAACGTTTCTTACCTACGCAAAAGCCACAACGGTGATATGCCAATTGCTATTTACCCTTCATAAGGACCCTTTTCATCAAATCTGATCCGACTAAAGTGGGAGAGATAGACACCCGCTAGCCACCTTATGCATCAAGTGCATGTCGGTCGGTGGAACCAGTCTCACGTAAGCGTACGTGTAAGGTCGGTCCGGGCCGCTTCATCCCATAGTGCTGCCGAATCAAGATAAGACTAGTAACGGTAAGCAAATCGACTAAATCATCGCCCACAACTGCTTTGTGTTCTACTCGTGCATAGAATCTACGCATAGACCTAGCTCATGATGCCACTGTTGGGGAACGTAGTAAAAAATTCAAAAAATTCCTACGTATCACCAAGATCAATCTAGGAGATGCTAGCAACGAGAGAGAGGGAGTGCATCTTCATACCCTTGAAGATCGCCAAGCGGAAGCGTTACAAGAACGCGGTTGATGGAGTCGTGCTCGCGGCGATTCAAATCGCAGAAGATCCGATCCAAGCACCGAACGGACGGCGCCTCCGCGTTCAACACACGTACAACCCGGGGACGTCTCCTCGTTCTTGATCCAGCAAGGGAATAGGAGAAGTTGAGGGAGATCTCCAGCAGCGCGACGGCGTGGTGGTGGAGCTTGCGGTTCTCCTGCAGGGCTTCGCCAAGCACTACGGAGGAGGAGGAGGTGTTGGAGGAGGGAGGGGCTGCCCCAGGGAAGGGGGTATGGCAGCCGTCCCACCCCCCACTATTTATAGGGGGAAGGGGAGAGGGGGCCGCCCCCCTAGATCCCATCTACAAGGGGGGCGGCCAAGGGGGGAACTTGCCCCCCAAGTTTGGTGGGAGGCGCCCCCACCCCCTAGGGTTTCCAACCCTAGGCGCCTTGGGCCCTTGGGGGGCGCACCAGCCCACTAGGGGGCTGGTTCCCACCCTTGTTCATCCCATTAAGTCCCCCGGGGCAGGTGGCCCCACCCGATGGACCCTCGGACACCTTTCGGTGGTTCCCGTACAATACCGATAACCCCTGAAACCATTCCGGTGACTGAAACTGGACTTCCCATATATAAATCTTTACCTCTGGACCATTCCGGAACTCCTCGTGACATTCGGGATCTCAGCCGGGACTCTGAACAACCTTCGGTAACCACATACAATTTCCCATAACAACTCTAGCGTCACCGAACCTTAAGTGTGTAGACCCTACGGGTTTGGGAACCATGCAGACATGACCGAGACGTTCTCCGGCGAATAACCAACAGCGGGATCTGGATACCCATGTTCGCTCCCACATGTTCCACGATGATCTCATCGGATGAACCACGATGTCGGGGATTCAATCAATCCCGTATACAATTCCCTTTGTCCATCGGTATGTTACTTGCCCGAGATTCTATCGTCGGTATCCCCTTACCTCGTTCAATCTTGTTACCGGCAAGTCTCTTTACTCGTTCCGCAACGCATGATCCCGTGACTAACTCCTCAGTCACATTGAGCTCATTATGATGATGCATTACCGAGTGGGCCCAGAGATACCTCTCCGTCATACGGAGTGACAAATCCCAGTCTCCATTTGTGCCAACCCAATAGACACTTTCGGAGATACCTGTAGTGCATCTTTATAGCCACCCAATTACGTTGTGACGTTTGGTACACCCAAAGCATTCCTACGGTATCCGAGAGTTGCACAATCTCATGGTCTAAGGAAACGATACTTGACATTAGAAAAGCTCTAGCAAAACGAACTACACGACCTTGTGCTATGCTTAGGATTGGGTCTTGTCCATCACATCATTCTCGTAATGATGTGATCCCATTATCAATGGCATCCAATGTCCATGGTCAGGAAACCACAACCATTTATTGATCAACGAGCTAGTCAACTAGAGGCTTACTAGGGACATATTACAGTCTATGTATTCACACATGTATTACGGTTTCCGATTAATACAATTATAGCATGAACGACAGACAATTATCATGAACAAGGAAATATAATAATAACCACTTTATTATTGCCTCTAGGGCATATTTCCAATAGAACAGAGCATGTTCCACACCAGAGTGGTATGGTTATCCTGTCCTGGAAGTCATGTTATTAGACCATGGCGAACCTATGAACTATGAAGAAGCTATGATGAGTCCAGATTCCGATAGCTGGCTTGAGGCCATGAAATCTGAGATAGGATCCATGTATGAGAACAAAGTGTGGACTTTGGTGGACTTGCCCGATGATCGTCAAGCCATTGAGAATAAATGGATCTTCAAGAGGAAGACGGACGCTGATGGTAGTGTTACTATCTACAAAGCTCGACTTGTCGCAAAAGGTTTTCGACAAGTTCAAGGTGTTGACTATGATGAGATTTTCATAGCGATGCTTAAGTCTGTCCGAATCTCGTTAGCAATTGCCGCATTTTATGAAATCTGGCAAATGGATGTCAAAACTGCATTCCTTAATGGATTTCTTAAAGAAGAGTTGTATATGATGCAACCAAAAGGTTTTGTCGATCCTAAAGGTGCTAACAAAGTGTGTGAACTCCAGCGATCCATTTATGGACTGTTGCAAGCATCTCGGAGTTGGAATATACGCTTTGATAAGGTGATCAAAGCATATGGTTTTATACAAACTTATGGTGAACCCTGTATTTACAAGAAAGTGAGTGGGAGCTCTGGAGCATTTCTGATATTATATGTGGATGACATATTGTTGATTGGAAATGATGTAAAATTTCTGGATAGCATAAAAGGATATTTGAATAAGAATTTTTCAATGAAAGACCTCGGTGAAGCTGCTTACATATTGGGCATCAAGATCTATAGAGATAGATCAAGACGCTTAATAAGACTTTCAATGAGTACATACCTTGACAAGATTTTGAACGAGTTCAAAATGGATCAGTCTAAGAAGGAGTTCTTGTCTGTATTGTAAGGTGTGAAGTTGAGTAAAGACTCAAAACCCGACCACGGCAGAAGATAAAGAGAGAATGAAAGTCGTTCCCTATGCCTCAGCCATAGGTTCTATAAAGTATGCCATGCTGTATACCAAACATGTTGTGTACCTTGCCATGAGTTTGGCTAGGGAGTACAATAGTGATCCAGGAATAGATCACTGGACAGCGGTCAAAATTATCCTTAGTTACCTTAAAGAGGACTAAGGAAATGTTTCTCGGTTATGGAGGTGATAAAGAGTTCATCGTAAAGAGTTACGTCAATGCAAGCTTTGACACTGATCTAGATGACTCTAAGTCTCAATCCAGATACGTATTGAACATGGGAGCGATTAGCTAGAGTAGCTCCATGCAGAGCATTGTAGACATAGAAATTTGCAAAATACATACGGATCTGAATGTGGCAGACCCGTTGACTAAACTTCTCTCACAAGCAAAACATGATCACACCTTAGTACTCTTTGGGTGTTAACCACATAGTGATGTGAACTAGATTATTAACTCTAGTAAACCCTTTGGGTGTTGGTCACATGGCGATGTGAACTATGGGTATTAATCACATAAAGATGTGAACTATTGGTGTTAAAACACATGGCGATGTGAACTAGATTATTGACTCTAGTGCAAGTGGAAGACTAAAGGAAATATGCCCTAGAGGCAATAATAAAATTGTTATTTTGTATTTCCTTATATCATGATAAATGTTTATTATTCATGCTAGAATTGTATTAACCGGAAACTTGATACATGTGTCGATACATAGACAAAACACCGTGTCCCTAGTAAGCCTCTACTAGACTAGCTCGTTAATCAAAGATGGTTTAGTTTCCTAACCATAGACATGTGTTGTCATTTGATGAATGGGATCACAACATTAGAAGAATGATGTGATGGACAAGACCCATCCGTGAGCATAGCATATTGATCGTTCAGTTTTATTGCTATTGCTTTCTTCATGTCAAATACATATTCCTTTGACTATGAGATTATGCAACTCCCGGATACCGGAGGAATGCCTTGTGTGCTATCAAACGTCACAACGTAACTGGGTGATTATAAAGATGCTCTACAAGTATCTCTGAATGCGTTTGTTGGGGCATAGATCGAGATTAGGATTTGTCACTCCGAGTATTGGAGAGGTATCTCTGGGCCCTCTCAGTAATACACATCATAAGAAGCCTTGCAAGCAAAGTGACTAATGAGTTAGTTGCAGGATGATTTATTATAGAACGAGTAAAGAGACTTGCGGGTAACGAGATTGAACTAGGTATGAAGATACCGACGATCGAATCTCAGGCAAGTAACATACCGATGGACTAAGGGAATTACGTATGTTGTCATAACGGTTCGACCGATAAAGATATTCGTAGAATATGTAGGAGCCAATATGGGCATCCAGGTTACGCTATTGGTTATTGACCGAAGAGGTGTCTCGGTCATGTCTACATAGGTCTCGAACCCGTAGGGTCCGCATGCTTAACGTTCGATGATGATATAGTATTATATGAGTTATGTGATTTGGTGACCGAATGTTGTTCGGAGTCCCACATGAGATCACAAACATGACAAGGAGTCTTGAAATGGTCGAGAGGTAAATATTGATATATATATATATAGGACGATGGTATTCAGACACCGGAAGTGTTTCGGAGGGTACCGGGTACATATAGGGTCACCGGAAGGGGTTCCAGGTGAGGGAGTCCTGGACTAAGGGGTCCTCGGACGTCCGACCTGTTGATGTGGGCCGGACTGTTGGGCTGTGAAGATACAAGACCGAAGACTCTCACCCGTGTCCGGATGGGACTCTCCTTGGCATGGAAGGCAAGCTTGGCGTTCGGATATGAAGATTCCTTTCTCTGTAACCGACTCTGTACAACCCTAGTCCCCTCCGGTGTCTATATAAACCGGAGGGCTTAGTCCGTAGAGGCAACAATCATAATCATATAGTCTAGACTCCTAGGGTTTAGCCATCACGATCTTGTGGTAGATCAACTCTTGTAATACTCATATTCATCAAGATCAATCAAGCAGGAAGTAGGGTATTACCTCCATAGAGAGGGCCCGAACCTGGGTAAACATCGTGTCCCCCGTCTCCTGTTACCATCAACCTTAGACACACAGTTCGCGACCCCCTACCCGAGATCCATCGGTTTTGACACCGACTTTGGTGCTTTCATTGAGAGTTCCGCTGCGTCGTCACCAAAAGGTTCGATGGCTCCGTCGATCATCCACAATAATGAAGTCCAGGGGGAGGTCTTTCTCCCCAGACAGATCTTCGTATCCGGCGGCTTCGCACTGTGGGCCAACTCGTTTGGCCACCTGGAGCAGATCGACAGCTACGCCCCTGGCCATCAGGTCAGGTTTGGAAGCTTGAATTACGTTGCCGATATCCGCGGAGACTTGATCTTCGATGGATTCGAGCCCATGGCGGCCGCTCCCTGCCACCACGATGTACATGACCTAAATCTGTCATCGGACCGTGCCCAGGAGATAGCGCCTGTAACCGCTCTAGCCCTGGATCCAGAGCAGGATGCGCCGTCCGAACACGGGAAGCTCAACCCCATCGCGGAGGCCACACACTCAGTCGCGTTAGAGCCGCACACAGATCCAACCTCAAGCGGGGCCTGTGTCACCGGAACCTCGGATTCGTCTCCGGCCATAGGCTTTGGACCGCGTACATCCGCGCTCATCGAACCCGATCAGGCACCGATCATCGAGTTCAGCTCCGCGGACATCTTCCGGCACTCACCATTGGGCGATGTGCTAAACTCATTAAAAGCCCTCTCCTTATTAGGGGACTCTCAGCCAAACTATATCCGGTTTGAATTGGAAGCTAATAACGGAGAATTCCGCTTCCCACCCACCACCCACTTCATAGCCGCCGTCGAAGACTTAACCGACGAGCTTGATTACGGCTCTGAAGACATCGACAGTATGGACGACGGTGCCGGAGAGGAGCAGGCACAAAAACCACCACTCACAGGGCGCTGGGCAGCCACCTCCTCGTATGACGTATACATGGTGGATACACCCAAAGAGAACAACAGCGACAATGAGAAGGATTTAGTCGAGGATAAACCTCCTGAGATATAGCTAAAGTGCCGACGTCAGCGGCGCCGCTCTAAACCACGCCGTGGAAAAAGCAGCAATACCGGCACAGGAGAAAAAAAATACTCTGGACGATGCCGAAGACAACGAAGACCCAGTTGAACCAACTTCTGAACAGGATGAACGGGAGGATGGGCGAGTCAGCCCTAATGAACAGGCCGTTAACAAAGACTCGGAGGACAGCAACTATCTTCCACCCTCCGAGGATGAGGTGAGCCTCGGCGACGAAGACTTTATCGTGCCTGAGGAACCCGGCGAGCAGGAGCGCTTTAAGCGCCGGCTAATTGCCACTGCGAGGAGCCTGAAAAAGAAGCAGCAGCAGCTTCAAGCTGACCAAGATCTGCTTAATGACAGATGGACCGATGTCCTGGCAGCCGAGGAATACGGCCTCGAGCGCCCAACCAAAAGTTACCCGAAGCGCAAATTGTTACCCCAATTCGACGACGAGGCGCTGGAGCCCGTCCTACCAGCGCGCAATGCGGCTGACCGACCACCACGCGACCGGGACAAGGGACAACTCAATCCGAACACCAGCCCACACTACCTCGCCGTAAAAACAAACATAACAGCTCGGGGATACACATATGACCTGCAGCATGACCTGAAGAGCAGAGCAAGCCAGACCAGATCGATCTACGGATCGCGGGGGCGTGGCCCGACGCGCGACGATGGCCATCCGGCCGGACGTGACAAACATAACCACACCCGGGCCGAGCACCGTCGACGAACTCCGTCCGAACTGCATCGCGACGTGGCCCGGCATGGAGGTGCCGCACACCCCCTTTGCTTCACTGACGAAGTAATGGAACACGAATTCCCCGAAGGGTTTAAACCCATGAATATCGAATCATATGACGGAACAACAAACCCCGCAGTATGGATTGAAGATTTCCTCCTTCATATCCACCTGGCCCAAGGTGATGACCTCCACGCCATTAAATACCTCCCATTAAAACTGAAGGGGCCAGCGCGGCATTGGCTGAACAACCTCCCCAAGAACTCCATTGGCAGCTGTGAAGACTTGCAAGACGCCTTCCACAATAACTTCCAAGGAACATATGTTCGGCCTCCAGACGCCAATGACCTAAGTCATATTATCCAGCAGCCCGGGGAGTCTGCCAGGAAGCTTTGGACCAGGTTCTTAGTGAAAAAGAACCAAATTGTCGATTGTTCGGACAACGAAGCCCTCGCGGCCTTTAGACATAGCGTCCGAGACGAGTGGCTCGCCCGCCACTTCGGTCAAGAAAAACCAAATTCCATGGCCGCCCTTACCGCTCTGATGACCCATTTTTGCATGGGAGAAGACAGCTGGCTAGCTCGTAGAAGCAACAACGCCGTTGATCCGGGTACTTCCGAAGTTCGAGACGGCAACGGCAAGCCACGGCGTAATAAACACAAGTGTCGCAATAACAAGGAAGAAACGCAAGACACGGTGGTCAACGCCGGATTCAGTCGTTCCAAACCTGGTCAACGGAAAAAGCCATTCAAGGCAAACAGAGACGGACCATCCAATTTGGACAAGATACTGGATCGGCCCTGCCAGATTCATGCACCCCCGTTAAACCAGCCAATCACACCAACAGAAGCTGTTGGGTTTTTAAACAAGTCGGCAAGTTTAATGCCGAACAAATGGTGAAGGGGCCGCCCAGTGACAGCGACGGCGAAGAGACTCGCCAACCGAACACCGGGGGTCAGATGCAATTTCCCCCGAAGTAAAGACAGTAAATATGGTATACGTGACGCATGTCCCTACAAGGGACTGCAAGCGCACGCTACGGGATGCCGACGCTATAGAGCCAACACGCCCGATCACTTTTGATCGCCAGGACCACCCGGCCAGTATCTGTCACGAAGGTTTGGCAGCTCTCATCCTCGATCCAATCATCGATGGGTTCCATCTCACGAAAGTCCTTATGGACAGCGGTAGTAGCCTTAATCTACTCTACCAAGACACTGTCCGCAAAATGGGCATTGATCCTTCAAGAATCAGGCCCACCACACCTACCTTCAACGAAACATTATCTGGCATAGAAGCTTACCGCACGGGCTCGATTATATTGGAACTCGTTTTCGGCTCGCCAAACAACTTTCGAGAGGGCTTGACCTTCGATATCGTCCCGCTCCGCAGTAGCTGCCATGCATTACTTGGGCGTACCGCTTTTGCTCGCTTCAATGCGGTCCCACATTACAACTATCCCCAACTTAAGATGCTTGGTCCACGCGGCATCATCATGGTAAACAGAAAAACGGAGTCCTCCCTCCATACAGAGGAGCATACTACGGCTACTGCGTCCGAAGTACCAAGCAGCCTTATCAAGCCGCACATTTCGTCGGCCGTCAAGCCACCGGTCTCCATTAAACAGGACCGATTAATCTCAGAGCTGGATTAGCAGTTCGGCCTCCGTCGTCCACCCCATATAGCCGCGAAGCCTGTCCCGCGCACACATAATTATGCACTTAAAATACCCTGGCTACCGGCGGAGGCACAATGCGGACAGACCTATAACACTATCCGCACTCTCATAGTCTTTTCCTTTTCCTAACCATTTTTTATCTTTTACCACAGGTGACTATATTTGCTGAGAAGTCCTTTAACCAAGGCAAGGCAGCGCAGACACGCGACAGGAGGTCCAAATGCTTTTTGTAGACCGCACTCCTCATTTCCAACCTGTAAAGTGCCTTTTTCTCAGCTTTCGACCCCCGGCATGTCGAATAGCCTTGGTGGTAGCGTTACAATCTGTAAAGATCGCGCTCGACGCATCATTCAGATGTCAGTCAACATAACTCGTATTCAGTATTCACTTTTCTCAAAGAACTGAATTTTGCCTCTGTGGTTATTTCATGCACGCACCTCGGCATATATTGCCAGGGGCTCGATATGGCAACATACGAGTTGCCTACAAGTCCGAATAGCTTTATGGCATACTTCGGCGTCATGAGTTTGGCCTTATATGCATCAGCTCCGAATCATGTCTTTGGTCAATAGTTGGGTTGCCCGGCTCCTGTGCTTACTACCTTACGTTCCGCTCTATCGGCTAGGGTAGTAAAGGGAGAACTACTGCGATTGTGTCCCGGTTTGTTCGGACGAGTACCTCAGTAGAGAAAGCCGAAAACTGACTGTCATGATATGCGAGAGCTGGTCAACCACTCGATGACTCACCGGAATCTTCGCGATTCCTTCCATGTTACACGAAGGACCGTTCTTCTCGTCACGTATGTAAATGCACCGTATTCGGATAATCGCGTACATACCAGGGGCTATCTCGTAGATCCACCGTCAAACTCCTATGGCTAAGTGAAAGTGTTAAAACCCTATAGTCTGATTGCCTGGTTCGCCGCATTGACACCTCCTTAATGGACCAAGACGTTGGGTCAAGAGTGATCAATTGCTTTTTCCGAACACCCCCGCGTTACACGCGAGGGGGCTGAAGCCGACGACTGGTAAACTTTCAGATTATACAAAAAACGGCCGCACAGGAGGCACCAACAACTTTCAGACAAAAGTACAAAAGGCATAGTCCTGATATATCATAATATTGTTTTTACACTTTTGGTATATTTCACTCGAACATAATATCTTTCGAGCACTGACCCTCTATCAAGCGGGCACCCTCTAGGACATCCTCAAAATAATGCTCTGACGTGTGATGGTCCTTGCCCTTGGGTAGACTTTTCGCTGCAATATCGGTGGGCTTCATCTTCGCCTAGTATGTCTTGACGCGGGCAAAGGCCATCCGTGCACCTTCTATGCACGTTGACCGCTTAACGGTGTCGATACGCGGCACTGCATCAACAAGTCGCTGCACCAAACCGAAATAACTATTCGAAATTGGCTCAGTCGGCCACAGCCGGACCACGATGTCGTTCATGGCAGATCCAGATATCTTGTGGAGCTCGGCCCACTGGGCCATCTGTTCGTTCAGCAATAGCGGACGCTTTGGCATGCTAAATTGTGACCAGAAAAGCTTTTCCGTTGCATTTCCTTCTTGCGCTTGGAAAAACTACGTCGCATCAGAGACACTCTTCGGCAAGTCCAAAAATGCGTCTGGAGAACTCCACATGTGATTAAGGGGCATACTTCGGATCGCCGGATTTAGTTTGCAACAAGAACGGCTTACCGGCCACAATTTCCCCAGCTTGCCGGATCTCCTCCCGAGCCGCTCTGGACTCGAACCGTGCTTCCCTCGCCTGTTATAAGGCCTTGCCAAGATCGGCCGCTCTGGTTTCGCTATCTTCCTCGAGCAATTCGCATCGGCTAATGGCATCCTTCAGCTCAAGCGCCATAGTAGATATTCTCTCCTCGCACTGGCGCCGAGCAGCCTCTTCGGCCTTTAATTCAGCAGCTGCCTTTTTGGCAGCCGCATTGCTCACCCTGGCTTGCTCCTTGGCCCGGGCAAGCTCAGCCCGAAGGATCTCAACTGTGGCGGCACTATCTGCAGTTATGCATATCTTAGTATACAATTAAAAGCGTCATGCTCATATTATAATACTTGCATATACTGACTGCCCCAAAGACATACCTTGCGCCTCGTCGAGCCGCTTGTTAATAAGCGTGATGTCATCATCCGCCACATCAAGTTTCTACTTCAGCTCTGCAACCTCTGTAGCTCGGGCAGTCGCCAGGGATGCAACAAACTGTGTTCCAATTAATCGGATTATTTCCTGGTCATATCTTCTTTGATCCTCTGCTCGCCTCCCTTCGGACGCCAACCAGAGTCTCAGGGGCTACTATCTATACACAGGCACATTTTGCGTTCATAACACAATTAAAGATATTACATTACGTACCTCGAAGCCTCTTAGCAGGCTCGTAAAGGCTTCATTCAATTATGCTCCTCGCGGACAGAATCCTCTCAATTACCGTACCCATTAAGGTACGATGTTCCTCTAAGATAGAAGCACTTTGTAATGTGTCCATCAGAGTGTCCGGCACCTCCGGATTCCTGGGAGCTGCTGCGGGAGTACGGACTCCCCTCAAAGGGATACGCCTACTCGACCCTAGAGTCGTCTTCAACTGAACGCCGGATTGTTCAGGACCCTTGTTTTCGGTCCCCTTGGGGACTGCACCCCCTGGGCCCTTGATGGTCAGAGTATTATCATCAGATACTGTCTTCATTGCCCCCCGCACTGTTGGCTGGTCGGGCGAGACTCTCCGGGATGACACCTCAAAGTCGTCCACCCTAAGGGGCGAGGAAGCTGGTGGAGGTGTCTCGTTTTCCATCATCCCCAGAGTCAAGTCCCCCGATGAAGAGGATTGTGGAGGAAGGCAGCGGGCCGGACTACGAACATATAGTTTAAATATTACTCTTGTAACTCGAAAAGAACGGAATATGTCTAGAACATCTTTGTCCACTTACGGTCCCGCAAGGGGCTTGTGAAGGCGCTTTGCAGCGACATCGGCTTCCGAACCCGAACCGTCTGACAGGGATATTTTCCCTCTCTTGGGTGCCCCCACCTCCAGGTCTTTGGAGGCAGTCCTTTTCTTCCCATGGGGAGAAGGGTTATTACCTTCTTCTTTCCCTTCGCCTTCATCTTCAGAGGGGGGAGCTTCAGTCTCCCCGGACGTGGCATCCAATATGCCTTTAGGGTAGAGGTCACCTCCGGCCTCTTTACTCTTCTGCTTGTCCTCCGGCGCTGGCACTTGAAGCGGCGCCGGGGCTAGCATCCTCATCAACAAAGGATCGGCTAGATTTTCGGCAAGTGGAGCCGAACACCTAATCCGCTCCGTCTTCTTTATCCAGCCCTGGTCAAAGATAAAACCTTCAATACATAACTATGGGGGAATCAGCTGAGTTGCGTCTAGACTGATGTCTTCGGATGCGTCCGGCCACTGCTTTCGTGACTTGAAAAATAGTTTCCACATCCCTTCGTGCGTTGTGCCAAAGAATTGTTGGAGAGTACGCGGTCCTTCCGGATTGAACTCCCACATACAGAGAGGCCGTCGCTGGCACGAGAGGATCCGGCGGACTAACATCACCTGAATCACGTTGATGAGGCTGATGTCCTTTTCAAGGATGCTCCAGATACGGCTTTGAAGTGTCTGCACTTCGTCCGTTGATCCCCAATCTAACCCCTTATTGATCCATGATGCGAGCCGCAGTGGAGGGCTAGATCGGAACGCTGGCACGGCAGCCCATTTGGTACCGCGGGGTTCGGTAACATAGAACCACTCCTGTTGCCATAAGTTGGAGCTCTCCGCGAAGGTGCCTTTTGGCCAGATACTATTGGGAAGCTTGCTCACCCTGGCGCTGCCACACTCCGCCTGCTCCCCGTTGATTATCTTTGGTGTCACATTAAAAGTCTTGAGCCATAGGCCAAAGTGTGGGGGGATTCGGAGAAAAGCTTCACACATGACGATGAACGTTGAGATGTGAGGAAAGGAGTCCGGAGCTAGATCGTGATAATCTAGCCCGTAATAGAACATGAGCCCTCGAACGAAGGGATGGAGAGCGAACCCTAGCCCTCGGAGGAAGTGGGAGATAAATACAACCCTCTCGCCGGATCTGGGAGTAGGAACAACCTGCCCTTGAGCAGGAAGCCTGTGGGGGATTTCCGCGGTCAGGTATCTTGCCACCCGGAGCTTCGCAATATCCTCCTCTATGACAAAGGAGGCCACCCACCGACCTTGAGGGCTGGATCCAGACATGACTGGGAAGCTCGAGGCGATTGAACCTTGGGTGCTGGAACTTGAGGTTAGAGAGGTTGAAGAAAGGCTTGGCGTAAAGGAGAGAGGGACGGGTCTCAGCCCCTTTATAAAGACGATGAATATCAAACGCCTCCTCCTAGGCCTTAAAACCTGCTTGTTCTTAAGGAATCATGCCAACAGAACGGTTGGATTACCCACGCCCGTATTGATGAGAATCCCGCAATAAGGGGACACGATCTCTGCTTTGACAAGACGTGCCAATGAAGCCGCATCTCGAAATATGGAACGGCAGGCTAAAAAAGGTTCAAAATAATAGCCGGGCAGCGACGTGATGTCACGCTACAAAAAGTTGTCAGCAGATTGGACTCGTGGAATATTATACTCTCTGCGGTTGTGTATGGAATTTGTTTTGCAGAGCCGGACTATATTCTCGTGTTCGGAGACTATTTTGGAGTATACGGAGGAGGAACCCGCCTTGCAATGCCGAAGACAATCAACGCGCCAGACACCTCGTCATTGAAGCCTGGTTCATGGGCTACTGAGGGAGTCCTGGACTAAGGGGTCCTCGGACGTCCGGCCTGTTGATGTGGGACGGACTGTTGGGCTGTGAAGATACAAGACCAAAGGCTCTCTCTCGTGTCCGGATGGGACTCTCCTTGGCGTGGAATGCAAGCTTGGCGTTCGGATATGAAGATTCCTTTCTTTGTAACCGACTCTGTACAACCCTAGTCCCCTCCGGTGTCTATATAAACCGGAGGGCTTAGTCCGTAGAGGCAACAATCATAATCATACATGCTAGACTCCTAGGGTTTAGCCATCACGATCTCGTGGTAGATCAAATCTTGTAATACTCATATTCATCAAGATCAATCAAGCAGGAAGTAGGGTATTACCTCCATAGAGAGGGCCCGAACCTGGGTAAACATCGTGTCCCCCGTCTCCGGTTACCATCAACCTTAGACGCACAGTTCGGGACCCTCTACCTGAGATCCGCCGGTTTCGACACTGGCACCAGGCACCCCCGGCAAAGATATGGGCTTAATGGGCCAAGGGAGGGACAGACCAGCCCACATGGGGCTGGTGCGCCCCTCCACCAGGCCGGCCGGCCCTAGGGAAAGGAAAGTTAGAGGGCAAGTCCCTCCTTCCTTCCCCTCCTCAAGGGAGAAAGGAAAGCGGGGGGGGGGGGCGCCACCTCCCCTTCCTTCCCCTGGCGCCTATATAAGGAAGGGGGGCCGAACCAGTGCAGGAGCCCAAGTGGGATTCGGCCCCACTTGGGGCGCCCTTGGCCTCTCCCCTCTCCCTCCCACCTATATATACGAGGAGGGGGCGCCTAGCACACACAACATCAATTGTTAGCCGTGTGCGGCGCCCCCTCCCCAATTTACGCATCCGGTCATATCTTCATATATTCACCATCACCGTCACCACGCCGTCGTGCTGATGAAACTCATCTACTTCGTTGACATCTTGCTGGATCTAGAGGACGAGGGACGTCATCGAGCTGAATGTGTGCAGAACTCGGAGGTGCCATACATTCGGTACTTGATCGGTCGGAGCTAGAAGAAGTTCGACTACATCAACCGCGTTGTCAAACACTTCCGCTTACGTTCTACGAGGGTACGTAGACACACTCTCCCCCTCTCATTGCTGTGCATCTCCTAGATAGATCTTGCGGGAGCATAGGATTTTTTTAAAATTACATGCTACGTTTCCCAACAGTCATAAGTTCAAAGGTTCTAAAGAATAGTACTCGCTCCTCAATCAATTCATGATCAAAGGGATAATCATCATGATTGTATGACGCTATAAGAGGGTATGGGTGAAATTTTCAACTAAAGCTCATATGGCCATCGGACTTGCTATGCTCACAAAACGCAAGGAATTTAAATATACCTTAACCTTAATAATCTAATATATCCAATTTGTACTCCGCGTCAACACCTTTAAGAGAATATTGGTATCATGCATATGTCATCCTCTCTTCTCAATTTGTTCTCTTGCAACATCCTTGGTCTCTGTAGTGGACATCTTAGAGCAAGACCATTTTTTGGGTATTTTTTGTTAAGACTAAAATAGTAAGATAAATAGCAACAAATAAAATAAACTATGTGTGAGCGGATAAGTAATGATCAAGCGCTATGTTCCCCGGCAACGACACAAAAAATGCTTGATGTCCTGCATGTGCACACAACTGTTGTAGCACTTTCGTCATACGTAAGTGTCGAACCCACATGTAGCGGAAAGGACATACCCCGCAACTACACTGTCATTCACAGTTATGTAAGCACCCAGACCGAAGTTTGAAAATAGTCTACTCTATTAGTTGCTAGAGAGACAGAGTAAAAAGGGAGTTTAACTAAATTACAAACAAGAAAGGTAAAAATAGGAAATAAAAGATACTACATTCGTAGGATGGTGCTTGACACTAGTGGAGAAAAGCCAAGCTATGGCGTGCCAAAAGCAATCTTGCTGGCGTAGAAGCTCCATGCCACCAACATGGCGCCATTGTTAAGAAATAGTGATGGCGTTGGTGCCTACGCCAGCAGTATTGTACGTGTTACTGACGTGCCAAATGAGCAACGCCAGCACTATAACCACATAGGTAGCGACGTGCGGTGTACTTTGCACGCCACGAACGTTTCGACCAGCCCAAAATATTAATTTTCCACCGCCATATATAACATTTAGTATTTCACATTAGAACTAAGCACATATTAAACAACACACAATAGAATAATACCAGCTAATAGACCATTAATTAGCGGTTAATAATAGTGACATTCGATCACAAACATTATGAAAGACATGCGGTGCCCCCATGTTTGATTTTGGTAATTGATGACAATATCTATGGACTAATGGTTGCCTTGAGTTATATTTGAAGGTTTTGTCCATAGGCTTTTCTTGGAGTACATGTGTTGGTTTCAAGGAGAGTTTGTGTCGACCAAGGTGCTATTCAAGGAATTACCTAAAGATTGGTCTTGTGAGAGGTTGATCAAGACTAAGTCAAAGAGTGAATCAAGTTGATCAACACACAAAGCGTAGAAGATGTACCGATCAAGTGATCCCATGGTATGGTAAGCATTGTCAATTACGCTTTGTGTACTAACCCATGGTCTTCGTGACAGTTCTTTGTGGAGTTAGGTTGTGGTGTGCAAGTTCAAGTGATGCATCACGAAGAGATCAAGTGCTTGAAGCTTGCCGTCCATTGTGGTGACAATGGACTTGTGAAGATGTCTCGAAGAGTAGCTCACCCATAGTGGACTATGGGGGAGCAATCATCTAGTCTTCATCAAGCCAACGCAATCAAGAAAGGTGGTCCAACTTGAGGGAGTCAAGATCGTCATCATCTAGCTCAAGTGGACTTCGTGCAAGGCAAAGGTTTGCCCTTGATAGGTTTTCTATTTTACCGATCTCATGGTGGTAGTTAGGAGACCGGGTTATAGGATCAATTACCGTACTATCAAGGGGGGATCTCGATGAGTAGCTTGATCGTATCATTCGTAGAGAGCCCAAACCATTGCATCCTTGCATCATCTTTATTGGTTCTTGTTTGGTTCTTCTCCTTGTGAGATTTGGAGCTTCTGGTCATCTTCATGACAAGCTCGAGTTCATCGAAAACGGAGTTCACATGCATCTTCTGTGATGTTTTCGATGTTGGGGGTTATGCCGGTTCTTCTCTGTTGGAGGGTTCTCTCCTCTATATGTTTTGGCATATCCCTGCCTCTTCTTACTATAACCAGACGCCGTTTTGATGCTACTCATTGTCTTCTATCCAACAAGCTTGAGTTTGCTCATTTCGGAGCTCATTTGCAAAAGTTATGGCAGTTCTGGTTTTATTGCATCCTTCTGTTGTCTTTAGCTGCGATATGAAGGGAGCCAAGTGCTAAAGCCTCTGTGGCGTGTGGTAGTACCGCTCAAGGGAGCGGTAGTACCACAGGGGCCAGCGGTAGTACCGCTCCTGGTGAGGGATAGTACCGCTGCCTCCAGCCCTGACCCTGATGCATGCGGAAGTAGGCGCGGATGTAATTTTTTACATCCACCCTTACGCGGTAGTACCGCTCCCTGTTAGCGGTAGTACCGTGCCGGCTTTCTACTTGAAGCTAGCTCCAGCGGATGTAGGCGCGGCAGTAATTTTTTACATCCGTGGACGCGCGGTAGTACCGCTATCGCCAGCGGTAGTACCGCTACCTCACTGTTTATACTGTCGTGCGCTGCACCTGGGTGGCCGTTGAATACTACCCCTGCGGTAGTACCGCAAGGGCAGGTGGTAGTACCGCTCCGGCAGTAGTACCGCCTTATTGCCCCGTTGTAGTAGTGTTTCTTTTGGCTACTACCGCCCTAGCGGTAGTACCACTCCTTGGAGCGTTAGTACCGCTTGGTGCGGGCTGTGAGGATAACGTTTGGATTTCCCCCCTCCTATTTAAGGGGGTCTTCTTCCCCATTGAACCTTATCCTTTGAGCTCGTGTTCTTCCCCCTTTGTTGACCTTATTTGAGCTTGCTATCTCTCAATCCCTCCATGGATTCTTGCTAGTTTTGGGGGGAAAGGAGAGAGGAGATCTAGATCCACATTTCCACCAATCACTTTCTCCTCTATGTGAGGGGAACCCCTTGGATCTAGATCTTGGAGTTCTTGGTGTTCTCCTTGTTAGGGAACGCAGTAATTTCAAAAAAATTCCTACGCACACGCAAGATCTATCTAGGTGATGCATAGCAACGAGAGGGGAGAGTGTTGTCTACGTACCCTCGTAGACCGTAAGCGGAAGCGTTATGACAACGCGGTTGATGTAGTCGTACGTCTTCACGATCCGACCGATCCTAGCACCGAAGGTACGGCCCTCCGCAATCTGCACACATTCAGCTCGGTGACGTCCCACGAACTCTAGATCCAGCTGAGGTCGAGGGAGAGTTTCGCCAGCACGATGGCGTGATGACGGTGATGATGAAGCTAGCGGCACAGGACTTCGCCTAAGCACTGCAACAATATGGCCGAGGTGGAATATGGTGGAGGGGGGCACCGCACACGGCTAAACAATCAACTTGTGTGTTTATGGGGTGCCCCCCTCCTCCATATATAAAGGAGTGGAGGAGGGGAGGGCCGGCCCTCTCTATGGCGCGCCCTAGGGGGAGTCCTACTCCCACCGGGAGTAGGATTCCCCCCTTCCCTAGTTGGAGTAGGAGAGGAAGGAAGGAGGAGAGAGGGAGAAGGGAAGGGGGGCCGGCCCCCACCCAATTCGGATTGGGCTTGGGGGGGGCGCCCCCTCCTTGGCTGCCTCCTCCTCTCTCCCACTAAGGCCCAATAAGGCCCATACACTTCCTGGGGGGTTCCGGTAACCCCCCGGTACTCCGGTAAATGCCCAAACTCATCCGGAACCATTCCGATGTCCAAACATAGTCATCCAATATATCGATATTTATGTCTCGACCATTTCGAGACTCCTCGTCATGTCTGTGATCATATCCGGGACTCCGAACTACCTTCGGTACATCAAAACACATAAACTCATAATACCGATCGTCACCGAATGTTAAGCGTGCGGACCCTACGGGTTCGAGAACTATGTAGACATGACCGAGACTCATCTCCGGTCAATAACCAATAGTGGAACCTGGATGCTCATATTGGTTCCTACATATTCTACGAAGATCTTTATCGGTCAAACCGCATAACAACATACGTTGTTCCCTTTGTCATCGGTATGTTACTTGCCCGAGATTCGATCGTCGATATCTCAATACCTAGTTCAATCTCGTTACCGGCAAGTCTCTTTACTCGTTCCGTAATGCATCATCCGATAACTAACTCATTAGTCACATTGCTTGCAAGGCTTATAGTGATGTGCATTACCGAGAGGGCCCAGAGATACCTCTCCGACAATCGGAGTGACAAATCCTAATCTCGATCTATGCCAACTCAACAAACACCATCGGAGACACCTGTAGAGCATCTTTATAGTCACCCAGTTACGTTGTGACGTTTTATAGCACACTAAGTGTTCCTCCGGTATTCGGGAGTTGCATAATCTCATAGTCATAGGAACATGTATAAGTTATGGAGAAAGCAATAGCAATAAACTAAACGATCAAAGTGCTAAGCTAACGAATGGGTCAAGTCAATCACATCATTCTCTAATGATGTGATCCCGTTTATCAAATGACAACTCTTTGTCCATGGCTAGGAAACTTAACCATCTTCGATCAACGAGCTAGTCAAGTAGAGGCATACTAGTGACACTCTGTTTATCTATGTATTCACACATGTACTAAGTTTCCGGTTAATACAATTCTAGCATGAATAATAAACATTTATCATGATATAAGGAAATATAAATAACAACTTTATTATTGCCTCTAGGGCATATTTCCTTCAGTCTCCCACTTGCACTAGAGTCAATAATCTAGTTCACATCGCCATGTGATTTAACACCAATAGTTCACATCTTTATGTGATTAACACCCATAGTTCACATCGCCATGTGACCAACACTCAAAAGGTTTACTAGAGTCAATAATCTAGTTCACATCGCTATGTGATTAAAACCCAAGAGTAATTAGGTATAATCATGTTTTGCCCGTGAGAGAATTTTTTTAGTCTACGGGTCTGCAACATTCAGATCCGTATGTATTTTGCAAATTTCTATGTCTACAATACTCTGCACTGAGCTAGTCTAGCTAATTGCTCCCACTTTCAATATGTATCTAGATCGAGAATTAGAGCATCCAGATCGGTGTCAAAGCTTGCATCGACGTAACTCTTTACGACGAACTCTTTGTCACCTCCATAACCGAGAAACGTTTCCTCATTCCACTAAGGACAATTTTGACCGCTGTCCAGTGATCCACTCCTGGATCACTATTGTACCCTCTTGCCAAACTCATGGCGACACTACTGCAGGATGCTGCTAACGTGACACTACAACCAGAGACCCTTTGAGAAACTGTGTGCGATGCCATAATCGCAAATGGTGGTGTATGAAAACCGTCAGAAATGTATAAAACGTTTGCGATGACGGATGCATCAAACACGGTTCAGGTTTTAGTTGCGTGTGCGATGAAGGGCATACGGTTCAGTTAAATTAACTGTTTGCGATACAAAAGAAACGGGCAGCCAGATGAAGGCGTGTGCGATACACAGCATACGGTTCACTCGGATGAACTGTTTGTGATTAGGCAACACAAAAGAAACGGGCAGCCAGATGAAGGTGTGTGCGATATACAGCATACGGTTCACTTGGATGAACTGTTTGTGATTAGGCAAGAGAACAGAAACGGTTCAATATAACAAGATGTGTGTGATACGCGGCAAACAGGTCTGTAATCAGAAATGTGCGCGAAGACCGATAATAACGCAGACGATTGCTTCTAATAAGACGTATGTAATATGCTCTGTCTACACAACATCTATTGGCCATTGTGGGACGGGCGGTCATCACCGACGGGTTCCCTAGTGTGGTTCGTGTTCATCTGATCATCATCTATGACTTGTGCTAGCTCGATGCTAAGTTTCCATTAATTGATGGCGTTTTATGAACACGCCACCGTTTCCCGCCATTTCCTCACCTGTTTCCCGCCACCCTGCTATATTGCTCATAGGGGGCACGCGACGCATGGAGGCGACAAGCGCAGCCTGTAGCACATCCACCTTTTCCAAGCATTCCAACCCACCAAAGCGCCGCCTCTGCCATCAACCTCGTCGACGAGGAAAATGAGCAGGCGCCACGGCCCGTCGAGGCCGAGGCGCTCCCCGGCAACGCGATGGACGACGCCGTGATGCGCATCATCGCAAGGGTTGAGAAGACCTTTGGCACATGGCGCTTGAGAGCCGCAGATCAAGATAGGCATGTCAGCGCCGACAGGCTGCAGCTCGCCGCACAACATGATCGATTGCGCGCCGCAGAGCAAGCTAGGCGCGTCCGCGCTGATAGGCTACGGCTCGCCGCACGGCGAGACCATTGGAGCGCCGCAGAGCAAGAGGTGCGGCGCGGCGCACAGCAACAGCGGATCCATTGGCGCTTGCCTGCTGTCGACACGGCGTCGCAGCTAGGTACACGTCCCGTCAGTACCCCCATTCCTTGCCAGGAGTGGGCAGAGGCCCTCAGAGTCGTACTTGCACCAGAGGCCGGCCGCGTCGTACTTGCACCGGACGCCCGGCGCGCCGTTCGCGTGGGTGCCGATGTTCGCCTTGTCCGTAGCCCGTTGGATGCCAACGCGCTGGTCCGTAGGCTCGACCACCTCCTTGGCCCAGGTGTCCACCTGGGCGCAGTAGAGGAACATGGCCGTCGCATCCTCGAGCTGGTGATCTCCGATGAAATAGCCAACTTGGAGCTCGAGATCGCGCTCCACATGTACCGCGAGCGTGTCGACCGCTTGGACGAACGCCTGCACGAGTTCAGGCAGAGCCAAGAGCTACCCTAGGCAAGGGCTGCTGGTCATGGTCTCATGGACGCGTTTTATTTTGGAAAGTCGTTTCGACGTGGATAGCTATGTATTCACAGCAATCATAGTATTGCTCTGTGTCAATGTGTGTACTCTGTTTTCCATTCTTATATGTTCTGTTTCAATGTGTGTATATATGCTTTCCATTCTGTATATGTGGATGATAACAGCTAGATTCAAATTAGTATACAAAAACAGATAGAAAATGGAATTCATAATATATATATTAATTGTTCATTAGATCATCACAGAATATATATATATATATATATATAATATCATCACATATACGTGATGATACTTAACTACTAGGTACAATGCATAAAATTGAAAACGAACAATACTAAAACTAATAATCCCTCCTGGGCCAGTATTCCGGCAGCCCCTCGCCAGCAGCTCCCTGGTGCGCGGCATCTTCCCAGTGCGGAGGCAGTACTCCGACTCCTCCGCCTCGCAGCGCTTGACGTACCGATCTGCCTCTTGCTGGCGGACGCGCGTGGCCGATCTTGCCATTTCGTTGGGCGCACATCGGAGCTCCTCGTCGATGGCATGCTGGAGCTTATCGGCCCACCTCCACGCAGCGACGAGGCGCCCAACGCCTATGACCTTCCTCGCAAAGTACCCGTCTTCGTACACCTCCTCGGCACGACGACGCGCCCGCCCCCAAAGCTCCGCCGCCTCCTTTTTCCACGCGGCATCACGGGCTTCACAGGCCGCCTAGTACCTTGCTTCCTCCTCTGCCATCTCCTTCTTGAACGCCACTTGCCTGGCTTTCTCAGCCGGCGGCAACGATTTCCACAGACAAAGATTGTACTGGCCCCAAAACCAATCCAAAGTTGGGGGGTCCGGCGCAACCTTGTCAGGCAGCGCGTAGGGGTCCTCGTCGCTGCTAATCGAGTGAGCGTCCTCGGGGGGCAGCGACTCCTCGTCGGCGCGTGGGCAGACCGGCGGCGCCATGGCAGAGATTTAAGAGAGAGAGAGAGAGGGCGAGCGAGGGGAGGATGTAGATGAGAATGCAGGCGGGACGACGTGAGCAAGGTAGTATTTATTGGCGGCCGGAATCTAGATCGACGGGGACAGTACACACGCCGGTCGCCGAAATTTACGAGTACTGTAGTTTGAATTACACACAATTCCCGCAGCAAATCCGTGTGTGAACTAGCTGACGGTTTCCAATACAGAACCGTGTCTGATTAATGATCCCCGCCAATCACCTACCAAACCTTGAGCCGCGAGATAGAGTGCCAATCGTGTGGGGGCCGGTTGTCTTGCCAGATCTTTACATTTTCTTTTTTGAGCACCAGATATTTACATCGTCTGATGATTTTTAACTCGCATACAAGTACACAAAAATATGATTTTTCAAACCGTTTTGGTTAGGCGTTGCATGTAGATATAGTTAGAATTTGAATTACGGTCATTAAATGGTTAGAAAATCACTTAAATGTCTTTAAAAGGTTAAATGACCCCTAAAAATTTCCAAATTTTCACATGACAGTTGTATTAGTGCACGTTAAACGTAGGAAAAAAAATTTAAAGGCCGTAAGAGGAAGCTATCTCCCGTCCGTCAGCAAACATGCATTGTTCCCTCTCGGAACCACGAACCTTCTAGTGAGTTGCTCCGGTTTGTGAGGGTTGTGTGTCCAAACTTTTGTCAAACAGGCCAATTTTTGTACCACATCATCTTGGTGGCATGACATTAAATCAAGCAAGGCTTCATGTTTTTCTGATCATTTTTTAATTTTTTGGAATTAAAATGCCATGGCATGCACTCCATGCATGTGCCCATGCCTTGACACCAATATGTTTGAAATTTCCTTCGAATTTATTGCACATGGAATTAACTCGCACACAAGTACACAAAAATATGATTATTCAAGCCGTTTTGGTTAGGCATTGCATGTAGATGTAGTTCAAATTTGAATTACGGTCATTAAATGGTTAGAAAATCACTTAAATGTCTTTATAAGATCAAATGACCCCTGAAATTTACCAATTTTTCACATGACAGTTGCGCGTTAAACGTAGGAAAAAATTTGAAGGCCGTAAGACGAAGCTATCCCCCATTCGTCATCAAACATGCATTGTTCCCTCTCGGAATCACGAACCTTCTAGCGAGTTGCTCCGGTTTGTGAGGGGCGTGTGTCCAAATGTCTTAGAAGGTCAAATGACCCCTGAAATTTTCCAAAATTTGACATGACAGTTGTATTAGTACTACAAAATTTCACGTTCATTTAAAACACCATCCGTTGGCACTTTATTCCAAATTCGTCTTTCACAGCTAATAAAAAATTTCTACAACATCACACACAATTGTTTTCTAGGAACTGTTTGCGATGAAAATATCTGGGTCTATTTAAGTCTCCCTCCTTAAGCTTCGCCGGCTTCTCTGCTCTAGTGCCGGCAACTCCCGAATCCACGAATCCCGATCCCCATTCCTGCACCCCCTTCTTGCAAAGATGACGCCGTGGAAACACTTCGTGAAGGCCCGTACGATGGCCGCGTCCCCCCCGAGCGCCGCCGCCTGCGCCGAGAGCACGACCGCCTACGCCGAGAGTGCCGCCGCATCCGCATTGAGCGCGGCCGCTTCCGCCAAGAGGGCATCTGCGGCAGCCGACAGGGCAGCTGCAACAGCCGAGACGGCTGCTGCTGCTGCTGTGATGGTGGCTGCAAATGCCGAGAGCGCTCGAGCTGCTATCCGTGCCGCTGATGTTGCCCTGGCCTGGGTCGAGGCCATCCACGCCAAGATATTCTAGGCCACCTCGGACTCCAGCATGCAACCCACATCTGAAAAGGCGGTGGCGGCCATCGAGCACCTGCTTCCTCATGAGGTCGCCGAGCGGGAGCTGGAGATGCAGGAGGCGGCGGAGATCGAGGAGCGCCGGGAGGAGGAGTTGCGCGTGGCCGACGTTGAGGTAGAGAAGAGTCTGTCCATCGAGGAATCGACGGTGGAGTACCAACGCGAGCTCTGGCGCAGCCACTACTACGAGTACTACAACCTTGAGGGCGGCGCCGAGGACGAGGACGAGAATGAGGACGCGGTCGACTTCAGCAGGGGGGACGCGGAGTCCACCAACGGCGGCATGTCGCCAGGACAAATCATTGACGTCTCGTCTCACACCGGCGATGCATAGGCTGGCCCGGCGGCGGATTTTTAATTATGCGTACTTAGGCTTTGTTTTTAATGCTGGTCTTTTGTTAGAGCAATGTTTAGGTCAACTGGCTCTGTGTAATTACTAAAATTGCTCGATTCAGTAAGTGTGGTCTATCTGCTGTACGCTCTTTTGTGTGCCCAAATTAGCAGGCGATGTTAAATTATGCAATGACATACCCGGGAAAAATTCCACCAAAATTTGAATTATCAAACTCATCCCATGCGCGTAAAGCAGAAGAATCGTTTGCGATGCACACAATCGTTCAAAGTGAATGGTCAGGCGGCACCGCGCGCGTTCAGAGTGAATGTGCCCATGCCTTGAGACCAAAATTTGAATTATCAAACTCATCCCATGCGCGTAAAGCAGAAGAATCGTTTGCGATGCACACAATCGTTCAAAGTGAATGGTCCGGCGGCACCGCGCGCAAAGTTTCCCTCCACATTTCCAAAATTTTGGGTACCGCCAAAATATTTACCCCCGCCCCCCTTCCCCACCCCCTTTTCTCCCTGACCACAAGTCACATTTCCCCTGTTTCCTCCTTCCTTCCTTCCTTGCTAAGCTATAGCCGCTTCCTCGCTCTCGCCGTCTCGCATCCTACCGCCGGGGTCGTGCTACCTCTTGAGCATGCGTTGGTTTTCCCTTGAAGAGGAAAGGGTGATGCAGCAAAGTAGCGTAAGTATTTCCCTCAGTTTTTGAGAACCAAGGTATCAATCCAGTAGGAGACTACACGCAAGTCCCTCGTACCTGCACAAACAAATAAGAACCTTGCAACCAACGCGATAAAGGGGTTGTCAATCCCTTCACGACCACTTGCAAAAGTGAGATCTGATAAAGATAATAAGATAAATATTTTAGGTATTTTTGTTGTATAGATTGAAAGTAAAGATTGCAAAATAAAATAGATCGGAAATTTATATGATGGAAAATAGACCCGGGGGCCATAGGTTTCACTAGTGGCTTCTCTCAAGATAGCATATCTACGGTGGGTGAACAAATTACTGTCGAGCAATTGATAGAAAAGCGCATAGTTATGAGAATATCTAGGCATGATCATGTATATAGGCATCAGGTCTGTGTCAAGTAGATCGAAACGATTCTGCATCTATTACTATTACTCCACACATCGACCGCTATCCAACATGCATCTAGAGTATTAAGTTCATAAGAACAGAGTAACGCATTAAGCAAGATGACATGATGTAGAGGGATAAACTCAAGCAATATGATATAAACCCCATCTTTTTATCCTCGATGGCAACAATACAATACGTGCCTTGCTGCCCCTGCTGTCACTGGGAAAGGACACGGCAAGATTGAACCCAAAGCTAAGCACTTCTCCCATTGCAAGAAAGATCAATCTAGTAGGCCAAACTAAACCGATAATTCGAAGAGACTTGCAAAGATATCAAATCATGCATATAAGAATTCAGAGATGAATCAAATATTGTTCATAGATAATCTTGATCATAAACCCACAATTCATCGGATCTCGACAAACACACCGCAAAAGAATTACATCGAATAGATCTCCAAGAAGATCAAGGAGAACTTTGTATTGAAATCCAAAGAGAGAGAGAAGAAGCCATCTAGCTGATAACTATGGACCCGAAGGTCTGAGGTAAACTACTCACACATCATCGGAGAGGCTATGGTGTTGATGTAGAAGCCCTCCATGATCGATTCCCCCTCCGGTGGACCGCCGGAAAAGGCCCCAAGATGGGATCTCACGGGTACAGAAGGTTGCGGCGGTGGAAATAGGGTTTCGTGGTGCTCTCAGATGTTTTTAGGGTATATGAGTATATATAGGCGAAAGAAGTCGGTCGGGGGAGCCACGAGGGGCCCACGAGGGTGGGGGGCACGCCTACCCCCGTGGGCGCGCCCTCCTACCTCGTGTCCGCCTCGTTTCTTCCTTGACGTCCACTCCAAGTCTCCTGGATTGCGTTTGTTCCAAAAATAACTCTCCCGAAGGTTTCATTCCGTTTGGATTCCATTTGATATTCCTTTTCTGCGAAACACTGAAATAGGCAAAAAAAACATCAATTTGCACTGGGCCTCCCGTTAGTAGGTTAGTCCCAAAAATAATACAAAAGTGTATAATAAAGCCCATTAAACATCCAAAACAGATAATATAATAGAATGGAACAATCAAAAATTATAGATACGTTGGAGACGTATCAAGCATCCCCAAGCTTAATTCCTGCTCGTCCTCGAGTAGGTAAATGATAAAAACAGAATTTTTGATGTGGTGTGCTACCTAGCATAATTTTCTAAGTAATTCTCTTTGTTGTGGCATGAATGTTCAGATCCGAAAAATTCAAGACAAAAGTTTAATATTGACATTAGAGTAATAATACTTCAAGCATACTAATAAAGCAATCATTTCTTCTCAAAATAACATGGCCAAAGAAAGTTCATCCCTACAAAATCATATGGTTTGGCTATGCTCCATCTTCGTCACGCAAAATACTCAAATCATGCACAACCCCGGTTTCAGCCAAGCAATTGTTTCATACTTTAAATTTTTTCAAACTTTTTCAACTTTCACGCAATATATGAGCGTGAGCCATGGACATATCACTATGGGTGGAATAGAATATGATAATGGGGGTTGTGTGGAGAAGACAAAAAAGGAGAAAGTCTCACATTGACGTGGCTAATCAACGGGCTAGGGAGTAGGGATTGCCATGCAACGGATGCACTAGAGCTATAAATGTATGAAAGCTCAACAAAAGAAACTAAGTGGATGTGCATCCAACTTGCTTGCTCACGAAGACCTAGGGAATTTGAGGAAGCCCATTGTTGGAAAATATACAAGCCAAGTTCTATAATGAAAAATTCCCACTAGTATATGAAAATGACAAAACAAGAGACTCTCTATCATAAAGGTCATGGTGCTATTTTGAAGCACACGTGTGGAAAAAAGGATAGTAGCATTGTCCCTTTTTTTGGCCTTTCTTTTTTTTTCTTTGGCCTTCCCCCCTTTTTTATTTGGGACAATGCTCTATTAACTATGATCATCACACTCCTATTTATTTACAACTCAATGATTACAACTCGATACTAGAACAAAATATGACTCTATATGAATGCCTCCGGCGGTGTACCGGGATGGGCGATGAATCAAGAGTGACATGTATGAAAAATTATGCATGGTGGCTTTGCCACAAATACGATGTCAACTACATGATCATGCAAGGCAATATGACAATGGAAAGCGTATCATAACAAATGAAACGGTGAAAAGTTGCATGGCAATATATCTCGGAATGGCTATGGAAATGCCATAATAGGTAGGTATGGTGGCTGTTTTGAGGAAGATATAAGGAGGTTTATGTGTGATAGAGCGTATCATATCACGGGGTTTGGATGCACCGGTGAAGTTTGCACCAACTCTCAAGGTGAGAAAGGGCAATGCATGGTACCGAAGAGGCTAGCAATGATGGAAGGGTGAGAGTGCGTATAATCCATGGACTCAACATTAGTCATAATGAACTCACATACTTATTGCAAAAATCTACAAGTCATCAAAACAAAGTACTACACGCATGCCCTGCTACCTCTTGAGCACTGCGTTGGTTTTCCCTTGAAGAGGAAAGGGTGATGCAGTAAAGTAGCGTAAGTATTTCCCTCAGTTTTTGAGAACCAAGGTATCAATCCAGTAGGAGACCACGCTCAAGTCCCACGCACCTACACAAACAAATAAGAACCTCGCAACCAATGCGATAAAGGGGTTGTCAATCCCTTCATGGCCACTTGCAAAAGTGAGATCTGATAGAGATGATAAGATAATATTTTTGGTATTTTTATGATAAAGACAAAAAGTAAAGAAAGCAAAGTAAACGGCAAAAGTAATAGCTTGTTGAAGGAAGATTAATATGATGGAAAATAGACCCGGGGGCCATAGGTTTCACTAGTGGCTTCTCTCAAGATAGCATAAGTATTACGGTGGGTGAACGAATTACTGTCGAGCAATTGATAGGATTGAGCATAGTTAAGAGAATATCTAGGTATGATCATGTATATAGGCATCACGTCCGTGACAAGTAGACTGACTCCTGCCTGCATCTACTACTATTACTCCACACATCGACCGCTATCCAGCATGCATCTAGAGTATTAAGTTCATAAGAACGGAGTAACGCCTTAAGCAAGATGACATGATGTAGAGGGATAAACTCATGCAATATGATATAAACCCCATCTTTTTATCCTCAATGGCAACAATACAATAGTGTCGTTTCCCCTACTGTCACTGGGATTGAGCACCGCAAGATTGAACCCAAAGCTAAGCACTTCTCCCATTGCAAGAAAGATCAATCTAGTAGGCCAAACCAAACTGATAATTCGAAGAGACTTGCAAAGATAACCAATCATACATAAAAGAATTCAGAGGAGATTCAAATATTGTTCATAGATAATCTTGATCATAAACTCACAATTCATTGGATCTTGACAAACACACTGCAAAAAGAAGAGTTACATCAAATAGATCTCCAAGAGAATCGAGGAGAACTTTGTATTGAGATCCAAAGAGAGAGAAGAAGCCATCTAGCTAATAACTATGGACCCGAAGGTCTGAAGTAAACTACTCACACATCATCGGAGAGGCTATGGTGTTGATGTAGAAGCCCTCCATGATCAATGCCCCCTCCGGCGGAGCGCCGGAAAAGGCCCCAAGATGGGATCTCACGGGTACAGAAGGTTGCGGCGGTGGAAATAGGGTTTTGGCTCCTCTGCTGATGGTTTGGGGGTACGTAGATATATATAGGAGGAAGAAGTAGGTCGATGGAGCCACGAAGGGCCCACGAGGGTGGAGGGCCCGCCCAGGGGGGTAGGCGCACCCCCCTGCCTCGTGGCTTCCTCGTCGGTTGCTTGACGTCCACTCCAAGTCCTCTGGATCACGTTTGTTAAGAAAATCACGTTCCCGAAGGTTTCATTCCGTTTGGACTCCGCTTGATATTCCTTTCCTTCGAAACACTGAAATAGGCAAAAACAGCAATTCGGGTTGGGCCTCCGGTTAATAGGTTAGTCCAAAAAATAATATAAAAGTGTATAATAAAGCCCATTAAACATCCAAAACAGAATATAATACAACATGGAACAATAAAAAATTATAGATACGTTGGAGACGTATCATGCCCCTAGGGGAAGGGTTGGTAGGAGTTAACCATCGCGCGATCCCGACCTCCACACAAAAGATGGCAATCAAAGAAATACCTCATGCTTCAAATTTGTCACACAACGGTTACCATACGTGCATGCTACGGGACCTGCAAACCTCAACACAAGTATTTCTCAAATTCACAACTACTCTACTAGCATGACTCTAATATCACCATCCTCATATCTCAAAATGATCATCAAGTATCAAACTTCTCATAATATTCAATGCACCTTTTATGAAAGTTTTTATTATACCTATCTTGGATGCCCATTACTTTAGGACTAAAATTTTAACCAAAGCAAATTACCATGCTGTTCTAAAAGACTCTCAAAATAATATAAGTGAATCATGAGAGATCAATAATTTCTACAAAATAAAACCACCACCGTGCTCTAAAAAGATATAAGCGAAGCACTAGAGCAAAATTATCTAGCTCAAAAGATATAAGTGAAGCACATAGAGTATTCTAATAAATTCCGATTCATGTGTGTCTCTCCCAAAAGGTGTGTACGTCAAGGATGATTGTGGTAAACTAAAAAGCAAATACTCAGATCATAGAAGACGCTCCAAGCAAAGCACATATCATGTGGTGAATAAAAATATATCCCAAGTAAAGTTACCGATAGATGAAGACGAAAGAGGGGATGCCTTCCGGGGCATCCCCAAGCTTAGGCTTTTGGTTGTCCTTGAATTTTACCTTGGGGTGCCTTGGGCATCCCCAAGCTTAGGCTCTTGCCACTCTTTATTCCGAAATCCATCAAATCTTTACCCAAAAGCTTGAAAACTTCACAACACAAAACTCAACAGAAAATCTCATGAGCTCCGTTAGCGAAGTAAAACAAACCAGCACTTCAAGGTACTGTAATGAACTCATTATTTATTTGTATTGGTGTTAAACTACTGTATTCCAACTTCTCTATGGTTCATACCCCCCGATACTAGCCATAGATTCATCAAAATAAGCAAACAACACACGAAAAACAAAATCTGTCAAAAACAGAACAGTCTGTAGTAATCTGTAACTTTTGAATACTTCTGGAACTCCAAAATTCTACCAAATTAGGAAGTCCTGGGCAATTTGTTTATTAATCTTCTGCAAAAAGAATCAACTGAAAAGCACGTTCTTGTGATTTATGAAAACTAATCTCGTGCGCGCAAAAGTTTCTGTTTTTCAGCAATATCAAATTAACTATCACCATAGGTTATCCTAAAGGTTCTACTTGGCACAAACACTAACTAAAACACAAAACCACATCTAACCAGAGTCTAGATGAATTATTTATTACTAAACAGGAACAAAAAGCAAGGAACAAAAATAAAATTGGTTGCCTTCCAACAAGCGCTATCGTTTAACGCACCTAGCTAGGCATAAAAACAAGAATAGATCTAGGTATTGTCATCTTTGTTATGCAATTCTTCAATGGAACACTTATAACCCTTAGGAGTTTCCTTCTTTTTGTTAATGATCAAACTCCTAGGCAAGAAATCAAGGAATTCATTTGTGGCAAAAGGTTCCTTAATGATAGCAAAAAGGTTGGGGTGAACACTTATTGACTTGAGATCCTCATTTCCTTTACTAGATGATTCGCCCTTATTTTTAGGAACATACATCAATTTGGCAACTTTGGTAGTAGGAGGATTTGGGGTATTTCTTACGGAAGAAAAGGCAGACCCTAAGTTGGTAATAATATCCTCAAGTTTATCAATTCTTGTGGAATCTTGATCTATCTTTTCGTTAACTATGGGTTCCTTTTCTTTAAAAAAATCAGAATAACTCCTACCTTAGATCCATATTGGGTAATTTGGTTGTGGATCTTTTTATCCAAATTCTCAATCAACTCTATAGTGGCAACTTTATTTTCAATAATTTCAAGCCTTTGCATCACATGTTCCAAAGTTAAAGTAGTTCCATTAACCAAAAGAGGTGGTGGCCTGAATAAATCTATCATAGCATTATAAGAATAAAAAATATGACTACCCAAGAAATTCCCTCCGGTAATGGTATCAAGAATATATCTATTCCAAGGAGTGATGCCTACATAAAAATTGCGAAGAAGAACGGAAGTGGATTGCTTCCTAGTAGATCTATTCTGAGCATTGCAAATTCTATGCCAAACATCTTTCAGATTTTCTCCCTCCCTTTGTTTAAAATTAAGAACTTCATGATCGGGAGTACTAACAATGATAGAAGGACTAGCCATGACGACGAAACAAACGATCTAACACACGGAGACAGAAGAAGCAAGCGAAAAGAGGTGAACAGAAAAAGGGCGAATAAAACGGCAAGGGTGAAGTGGGGGAGAGGAAAACGAGAGGCAAATGGCAAATAATGTAATGCGAGGGATAAGAGTTTGTGATGGGTACTTGGTATGTCTTGACTTGACTTGGCTTAAGCCTCCCCGGCAATGGCACCAGAAATCCTTCTTGCTACCTCTTGAGCATGCGTTGGTATTCCCTTGAAGAGGAAAGGGTGATGCAGCAAAGTAGCGTAAGTATTTCCCTCAGTTTTTGAGAACCAAGGTATCAATCCAGTAGGAGACTACACGCAAGTCCCTCATACCTGCACAAACAAATAAGAACCTTGCAACCAACGCGATAAAGGGGTTGTCAATCCCTTCACGGCCACTTGCAAAAGTGAGATCTGATAAAGATAATAAGATAAATATTTTAGGTATTTTTGTTGTATAGATTGAAAGTAAAGATTGCAAAATAAAATAGATCGGAAACTTATATGATGGAAAATAGACCCGGGGGCCATAGGTTTCACTAGTGGCTTCTCCCAAGATAGCATATCTACGGTGGGTGAACAAATTACTGTCGAGCAATTGATAGAAAAGCGCATAGTTATGAGAATATCTAGGCATGATCATGTATATAGGCATCACGTCCATGTCAAGTAGATCGAAATGATTCTGCATCTACTACTATTACTCCACATATCGACCGCTATCCAACATGCATCTAGAGTATTAAGTTCATAAGAACAGAGTAACGCATTAAGCAAGATGACATGATGTAGAGGGATAAACTCAAGCAATATGATATAAACCCCATCTTTTTATCCTCGATGGCAACAATACAATACGTGCCTTGCTGCCCCTGCTGTCACTGGGAAAGGACACCGCAAGATTGAACCCAAAGCTAAGCACTTCTCCCATTGCAAGAAAGATCAATCTAGTAGGCCAAACTAAATCGATAATTCAAAGAGACTTGCAAAGATATTAAATCATGCATATAAGAATTCAGAGATGAATCAAATATTGTTCATAGATAATCTTGATCATAAACCCACAATTCATCGGATCTCGACAAACACACCGCAAAAAGAATTACATCGAATAGATCTCCAAGAAGATCGAGGAGAACTTTGTATTGAGATCCAAAGAGAGAGAAGAAGCCATCTAGCTAATAACTATGGACCCGAAGGTTTGAGGTAAACTACTCACACATCATCGGAGAGGCTATGGTGTTGATGTAGAAGCCCTCCGTGATTGATTCCCCCTCCAGCGGGGTGCCGGAAAAGGCCCCAAGATGGTATCTCACGGGTACAGAAGGTTGCGGCGGTGGAAACAGGGTTTCGTGGTGCTCTTGGATGTTTTCAGGGTATATGAGTATATATAGGCGAAAGAAGTTGGTCGGGGGAGCCACGAGGGGCCCACGAGGGTGGGGGGCGCCTACCCCCCTGGGCGCGCCCTCCTACCTCGTGGTCACCTCGTTTCTTCCTTGACGTCCACTCCAAGTCTCCTGGATTGCGTTTGTTCCAAAAATAACTCTCCCTAAGATTTCATTCCGTTTGGATTCCGTTTGGTATTCCTTTTCTGCGAAACACTGAAATAGGCAAAAACAGTAATTTGCACTGGGCCTCCGGTTAGTAGGTTAGTCCCAAAAATAATATAAAAGTGTATAATAAAGCCCATTAAACATTCAAAACAGATAATATAATAGCATGGAACAATAAAAAATTATAGATACGTTGGAGACGTATCAGGTCGCCATGTTCTTCTTCAAAGACATCTCCAGCGGTTCCTCCTCCGGCGACTACTCCTTCACCACCCAGGTATGCCTCTCTTCTCTCTCTCAGGCTATGACTTGGAATGAAGGATTTTTACCCAGAGTTTGATTTGAGTCGTTTCTTCCTCTTGTAGCTCCCTAAGACCGTCAGTGGCAACGAATGGAGCGGGGTGGCTGAAGATCTATCTGCTCGTTGTCACCATCAATCTCCATGCGTCAAGCTACTTGCGTTTGATTATGTGGACACTGGAGGAAGTTTCTGGCATGTGCAGAGAAGGTTAGACCCTCTTCCGTTGTTACAAATCATTTGTTAGATGTGATTCAGACACTGTCATGGTCCCAACCCATTCATTCCACACCTTCAACCAAACGCATCCTAAGACAGTGTCACAGTTTGTACCTAATATCTTAAATTGTTGTCATCTCATCAGCGGTGCCATTAGAAAATTATTTGGCACCGCTTCAGCAGTTTGTGCAGCCAACTTTGGTCCACACATCTGAGCAACCAAGTAGTAAAATACTAAATCTTTATGGCACGAAGGAACTGGGCATCGGAGCAACTACGTGCTCCGGAGTCCGGGTCCCTGATTTTTTTTCCGCTGCATCGGCTCGCCAGTTCAGGGCACCGGTGCGAGATGTAGCAACAGTTGTCTTTACACCAGTTTTGGCATACATAGTGGACGGCCTTAGTGCTATTAGTTCTATGTTACTAAATTTGTGCATGTACACACGCGTTAGTATCAATTTGCTGTCATCCAAACACTGTCGCTATGCTGTTGCAGTTATATTTACCTTCCTCATAAAATGTTCAATTTGTTATTTATTGTACATGAGTAAGAACTTGTAGCGTCGTTGTAGTTAATTATAGCTTCTGATGTTCCGGAATTTGGTTGTTGTCTCAGTACCAATTATTTCATTTGCACATTGATCTTTTTGAGAAGATATGTCATAATTAACATGTTTCCTCAGTTTTTCAAAATAAGCATTGGTGATTTTCTATGTTGTTATAAACCCATTTCCCCTACAATTGTTACTAATCTAGTTTTAAATATTATAGGATGAACGGAAGTGTTCTTACTTGGAGTGGGTTGATCAAGAGTGGCCAAAGTCTTTGAAGATGTGCCTAACAAAGCTCTGGAGCATGTATGAGGAAGTGAACACACGTAGGCTTAGAGAAAGTATTGTCAACGCTGAAGCATATTTCGAGATGCGGGATAAAAAGGTGAAGGTGGAGAAAGAGCTCAGATTTTTTTAAATCAGACTTTGCTAAGATGGTGTTGGCGAAGGAGGAGGCACTTTCCCAGTTGGCCCGTGCAAAACGGGTTCTTAATGAACTGAAAGCAGAGGTGGATAAGACGAGCCTGAATGATCTCGATTAGGGAAATGAATATATTGTTCTTATGAAGCTGAACTAGCTATATGTTGTACTGTGTTGTTTTCATGTAGCTACCATACTGTGATGTTATAATATATTTATGTGCCTGATATGAAATTGGCAAATAGCTGTTCAATATGAAATGTGAATTTGCGTAATACTGGAATTATTAATTGTAAACTAATAAACCTGCTAAATGTGTCATGGACCTTTGCAAACGGTTCTAGCAGTAAAAGCGCTTGCAATGGATAGCCCAATGCCAGTTTTCTTCACCAAATCGTGTGTGATATAGTTGATAAAAGCAAACATATAACCAAGGAAGACCGTGTGTGATAGTTACACCTTTCACACACGAGCCTACACATAAAACTGTGTGGGATTTACGTCCGAACGGAAACGTTTTCCCTGGATTGACTGTGTGGGATGTACATAAGAACAGAAACGTATTCCTTGGATTGGCTGTGTGTGATATACATACGAACAGAATTTTTTTTCTGGGATTCACCGTGTGGGATGTACATACCTACGGAAATGATTTTCTCTGATTACCGTGTGGGATGTACATACCTACGGAAATGATTTCTGGGATTCACCGTGTGGGATGTACATACCTACGGAAATGATTTCTGGGATTCACCGTGTGGGATGTACATACCTATGGAAATGATTTCTAGGATTCACCGTGTGGGATGTACATACCTACGGAAATGATTGGGTTTCGATGCCTCGCCCGATCGCACACGGACCCAGCCTGGGTCCCAGGAGGGCCTATCCCCGACGATTTCTGGGTCGTGTGGGAAGGACACCCTATCGCACACACTCACTTGGCAACGGTTCCAAATGCCGTCGCGGAAAGGGGTAAAAAAACCATTTGTTTAGGACCAACGCGCACCAGTGCGAGGTACACAATAGGTCTGGTACACAGCATAGCATACTTTATCGAACTTATGACTGAGGCATAGGGAATGACTTTTCATTCTCTTTCTATTTTTTGCCGTGGTCGGGTTTTGAGTCTTTACTCAACTTCACACCTTGCAACACAGGCAAGAACTCCTTCTTTGACTGTTCCATTTTGAACTACTTCAAAAACTTGTCAAGGTATGTACTCATTGAATTTATCAGGCGTCTTGATCTATATCTATAGATCTTGATGCTCAATATGTAAGCAGCTTCACGGAGGTCTTTCTTTGAAAACCTCCTTTCAAACACTCCTTTATGCTTTCCAGAAAATTCTACATTATCTCCGATCAACAATATGTCATTCACATATACTTATTAGAAATGTTGTAGTGCTCCCACTCACTTTCTTGTAAATACAGGCTTCACCGCAAGTCTGTATAAAACTATATGCTTTGATCAACTCATCAAAGCGTATATTCCAACTCCGAGATGCTTGCACCAGTCCATAGATGGGTCGCTGGAGCTTTGCACACTCTGTTAGCACCTTTAGGATAGACAAAACCTTCTGGTTGCATCACATTCAACTCTTCTTTAAGAAATCCATTAAGGAATGCAGGTTTGACTTCCATTTGCCAAATTTCATAAAATGCGGCAATTGCTAAAATGATTCGGACAGACTTTTAAGCATCGATACAAGTGAGAAAATCTCATCGTAGTCAACGCCTTGAACTTGTCGAAAACATTTTTGCGACAATTCGAGCTTTGTAGATAGTAACACTACTATCAGCATTCGTCTTCCTCTTGAAGATCCATTTATTTTCTATTGCATTGCCGATCATCGGGCAAGTCAACCAAAGTCCATACTTTGTTCTCATACATGGATCCCATCTCAAATTTCATGGCCTTAAGCCATTTCATGGAATCTGGGCTCATCATCGCTTTCTCATAGTTCATAGATTCGTCATGGTCAAGTAACATGACCTCCAGAACAGGATTACCGTACCACCCTGGTGCGGATCTTACTCTGGTGGACCTATGAGGTTCGGTAGTAACTTGATCTGAAGTTTCATGATCACTATCATTAACTTCCTCACTAATTGGTGTAGGAATCACTGGAACTGATTTCTGTGATGAACTACTTTCCAATTCGGGAGCAGGTACAATTACCTCGTCAAGTTCTACTTTCCTCCCACTCACTTCTTTCGAGAGAAACTCCTTCTCTAGAAAGGATCCATTCTTAGCAACGAATATCTTGCCTTCGGATCTGTGATAGAAGATGTACCCAACAGTCTCCTTTGGGTATCCTATGAAGACATATTTCTCCGATTTGGGTTCGAGCTTATCAGGTTGAAGCTTTTTCACATAAGCATCACAGCCCCAAACTTTAAGAAACGACAACTTTGGTTTCTTGCCAAACCACAGTTCATATGGCGTCGTCTCAACGGATTTAGATGGTGCCCTATTTAACCTGAATGCATCTGTCTCTAATGCATAGCCCCAAAACCATAGTGGTAAATCGGTAAGAGACATCATAGATCGTACCATGTCTAATAAAGTACAGTTACGATGTTCAGACACACCATTATGCTGTGGTGTTCCAGGTGGCATGAGTTTGTGAAACTATTCCACATTGTTTAAATTGAAGGCCAAACTCGTAACTCAAATATTCGCCTCTGTGATCAGATCGTAGAAACTTTATTTTCTTGCTACAATGATTCTCCACTTCACTCTGAAATTCTTTGAACTTTTCAAATGTTTCAGACTTATGTTCCATCAAGTAGATATACCCATATCTGCTCAAATCATCCGTGAAGGTCAGAAAATAACGATACTCGTTGCGAGCCTCAACACTCATCGGACCGCATACATCAGTATGTATTATTTCCAAAAAGCCAGTTGCTCGCTCCATTGTTCCGGAGAACGGAGTTTTAGTCATCTTGCCCATGAGGCATGGTTCGCAAGCATCAAGTGATTCATAATCAAGTGATTCCAAAAGCCCATCAGCATGGAGTTTCTTTATGTGCTTTACACCAATATGACCTAAACGGCAGTGCCACAAATAAGTTGCACTATCATTATTAACCTTGCATCTTTTGACTTCAATATTATGAATATGTGTATCACTACGATCGAGATTCAATAAACCATTTATATTAAGTGTATGACCATAGAAGGTTTTATTCATGTAAATAGAACAACAATTATTCTCTGACTTAAATGAATAATCGTATTGCAATAAACATGATCCAATCATATTCATGCTCAACGCAAACACCAAATAACATTTATTTTAGGTTCAATACTAATCCCGAAGGTAAAGGGAGTGTGCGATGGTGATCTTATCAACCTTGGAATCATTTCCAACACACATCATCACCTCGCCCTTAACTAGTCTCTGTTTATTTTGCAACTCCTGTTTCGAGTTACTACTCTTAGCAATTGAACTAGTATCAAATACTGAGGGGTTGCTATAAACACTAGTAAAGTACACATCAATAACATGTATATCAAATATACCTTTGTTCACTTTCCCATCCTTCTTATCCGCCATATACTTGGGGCAGTTCCGTTTCCAGTGACTAGTCCCTTTGCAGTAGAAGCACTTAGTCTCAGGCTTAGGTCCAGACTTGGGCTTCTTCACTTGAGCAGCAACTTGCTTGCCGTTCTTCTTGAAGTTCCCCTTCTTCCCTTTGCCCCTTTTCTTGAAACTAGTGGTCTTGTCAACCATCAACACTTGATGGTTCATCACGAAGTTCTAGTAACTTGGTGATAGTGACTAGAGAACTTTGTCAATTACTATCTTATCTGGAAGATTAACTCCCACTTGATTCAAGCAATTGTAGTACCCAGACAATCTGAGCACATGCTCACTGGTTGAGCTATTCTCCTCCATCTTGTAGGCAAAGTACTGTCAGAGGTCTAATACCTCTTGACACGGGCATGACTATGAAATACTAATTTCAACTCTTGGAACATCTTATATGCTCCATGACGTTCAAAACATTTTTGAAGCCCTGATTCTAAGTCATAAAGCATGGTGCACTAAACTATCAAGTAGTCATCATATCGAGCTTGCCAAACGTTCATAACGTCTGCATCTGCTCCTGCAATCGGTCTGTCACCTAGCGGTGCATCAAGGACATAATTCTTCTTTGCAGCAATGAGGAAAATCCTCAGATCACGGACCAAGTCCGCATCATTTCTACTATCATCTTTTAACTTATATTTCTCTAGGAACATATAAAAAAATAAACGGGGAGCTACATCGCGAGCTATTGATCTGCAACATAGATATGTAATACTACCAGGACTAAGTTCATGATAAATTAAAGTTCAATTAATCATATTACTTAAGAACTCCCACTTAGATAGACATCCCTCTAATCATCTAAGTGATCACGTGATCCATATCAACTAAACCATGTCTGATCATCACGTGAGATGGAGTAGTTTTCAAAACACAGAAACTCATAATACCGATCGTCACCGAACGTTTAGCGTGCGGACCCTACGGGTTCGAGAACTATGTAGACATGACCGAGACTCATCTCTGGTCAATAACCAATAGCGGAACCTGGATGCTCATATTGGTTCCTACATATTCTACGAAGATCTTTATCGGTCAAACCGCATAACAACATACGTTGTTCCCTTTGTCATCGGTATGTTACTTGCCCGAGATTCGATCGTGGGTATCTCAATACCTAGTTCAATCTCGTTACTGGCAAGTCTCTTTACTCGTTCCGTAATGCATCATCCCGTAACTAACTCATTAGTCACATTGTTTGCAAGGCTTATAGTGATGTGCATTACCGAGAGGGCCCAGAGATACCTCTCCGACAATCGGAGTGACAAATCCTAATCTCGATCTATGCCAACTCAACAAACACCATCGGAGACACCTGTAGAGCATCTTTATAGTCACCCAGTTACGTTGTGACGTTTTATAGCACACTAAGTGTTCCTCCGGTATTCGGGAGTTGCATAATCTCGTAGTCATAGGAACATGTATAAGTTATGGAGAAAGCAATAGCAATAAACTAAACGATGAAAGTGCTAAGCTAACGAATGGGTCAAGTCAATCACATCATTCTCTAATGATGTGATCCCGTTTATCAAATGACAACTCTTTGTCCATGGCTAGGAAACTTAACCATCTTCGATCAACGAGCTAGTCAAGTAGAGGCATACTAGTGACACTCTGTTTGTCTATGTATTCACACATGTACTAAGTTTCCGATTAATACAATTCTAGCATGAATAATAAACATTTATCATGATATAAGGAAATATAAATAACAACTTTATTATTGCCTCTAGGGCATATTTCCTTCACTTCTTCTTGTTCTTCCTCTCATTTTCCTCCCTAGCATTAGTTGCTTTGGTGGGATTTGGGAGAGAAGGACTTGGGCACTCCGTGTGCCCTTGCCATTGCATTTGGTGCATCGGTTTGAATTCTCCACGGTGATATGTGGAAGTTACAAGTTGAGAAGCTTATTACTCTTGTGGTGCTTGGTACCCTTGAGCTTGTTCCTCTTGGGTGCTTGGGCGCCCTAGACGGTTGGTGGTGTTTGGAGCTCAATCATTGTGGTGTAAAGCTCCGGGCAAGCGTCAGGGTCTCCAATTAGGTTGTGGAGATAGCCTCGAGCAATTTGACGGGTACCAGTGACCGCCCCCAAGGGTTGCCAAAGTGTACGGGTTCGTGACCGCCCCCAAGGGTGGCCATTTGTACGAGTTCGGTGACCGCCCTCAAGGGTCCCTTAGTAGTATCACGGCATCTTGCATTATGCGAGGGCGTGAGGAGATTACGGTGGCCCTAGTGGCTTCTTGGGGAGCATTGTGCCTCCACACCACTCCAAATGGAGATTAGCATCCGCAAGGGTGTGAACTTCGGGATACATCGTCGTCTCTGCGTGCCTTGGTTATCTCTTACCCGAGCCCTTTACTTATGCACTTTAATTACTTTGTGATAGCCATATTGTTTCTTGTCATATATCTTGCTATCACCTAGTAGTTTATCTTGCTTAGCATAAGTTGTTGGTGCACATAGGTGAGCCTAGTTGTTGTAGGTTTTGTGCTTGACAAATTAACCGCTAGGTTTATTCCGCATTTGTTCAAGCCTAAACTGTAATTATTTTAAAGCGCCTATTCACCCCCCCTCTAGGCGACATCCTCGATCTTTCACATTAGTAGCTAGATATACAGCGGTGCGGTAATAAACGACAAGTACTCACAAACACGAGCTAACATAGTTAATAAGCAGTTCATTTCACATAAATGGCCCAGCCACTTCTAAATGAGTTTGATCATGATCATCATCCTCAAGTCATGGCGCGTGGTGTTCATAACAGTGAGTAGGATGGCCTGTCCAACCCGAAGATTCTTGCCACGAAGGAACTTTTTCCACCCCGCCCGGTTGAAGATAGTGTGACCATCCGTGACCACTGCATAGGCACAGTTGGTGATGGAGCCCCTTCTAGTAAGGCGTAGTCCAGCCATGCTTTCTTCATCCGGCTCGATGCCACAACTAACAGATAGCTTCTTAGGTAATTTCTGAAAACAGTAGACATGATAAATGAGCATGTCATGCGCAATTATGAACAAAGCATACCATTTGAATCCACATATATCATCAGATTCAACACTAAGCATATCATATCATTACCACGTACACTAAGCATATCATCACATTATACTACACACTAACTAAGCATATCACATTACTACAGTAAGCATATCATCACATTACTACAACATGCACATATATATCATCTAATTACTACACTAAGTAACACATACCATGACATGTTGTTTCATATTCGTCCTTGTGAGTCGGGTCACGAATGGCATCCCTACGTAGTCTTCACGTGGCGGAAGTATGTCCCAGAGATTGCCCGATTCCTCATCGCTCAGCCTCAGTCTTTGAGCATAGAGGGCTTCATTAAGTGGGTCCTCATCATCATCTGAATCCTCAGTATCGGCAATCAAATTCACATAGATAATAGAAAGCCTAGTACTTTCTCCTCTGAAGGGGAAGCTGATCAATTCACCCTCACTAAGACCCGTGTGGGCGATGAACGATCCCATTCATCTCCTCCAGCCTGGATTATCTTTCGCCCCTTCTCGACCTGCATAGTGTAGGCGCCCCTGGAGCGTCGAAGGTCACTGTGTCTTCGGTGAGCTCATTGAATGCCGATCTCACATTGCATGGGACAATCTGTGTAAGAAAAAAAAAGCACACACAAAAAGCATTAGTGGAAATAGCAACAAAATCAAAACAAAAATAACGGTTAGAAGGTTCATATAATTTGTTACCACTGCAAGAATAAAACTAGGCTGGAAGTAGATGCCGAACAGCGTAGTAGTAGAAAGGCTGGTCCGGCATCTTGACTTGCACAGTCGACATGGTGGTTCTTGCTCCATTCGACACAAAACATATTGACCACTAATTAAGTTGAATTGTGCACTCACATTGTACACAAATAAACAAATGCACTACCCACATGTGAGACTGTAAATTAACAAAGGTTGCTTTTACAAAATTCAATTCAAAATCACAGTTGTGTGAAGATGTTCATGTTTCCCAGCAACTTCTGTTAACAACTAAATCGAAATAAAAGTTGTATGGAGATTATATAAATGACTGTTTGACACCATATGCTCCATTGCCTATTGTAAATGCTTTCAGAAGTACTCACAGTCTTGTGCTTTTATGTAGTACATTGGCTCTACAATCTACACCGGCTCACCAGTGAGCAGGAAATTTCGAGTTGTGTAAAAACAGTTTCTAGTTGTGAACTGCAACGGATTGTTGACATGCTATATTTCTATGTCTTGGGAGAGGCAGTGAAATATATTAGTTGAGTACTCTGTTAAATTTACAAGGATGTTGCTGGATGTAACCGTGGAAAAAACCCTCCTACGTAATACATTATCTTGTGTATTCAATTAACTCACACCCATTCTTCTATGTTCCATATTCGAAATGGTATCTCACTATAAATATGGCAACGAACCTAATATATCAATTTTCCATGCCAATATCACGTACCTAATAAATCAATTTCACAATACTAATATATAAAATTTCTCGCTCAGATCCGCCACCGGAGGGAGACACTTGGGGAGGGGAAGAAGCTTCGCGAGGGGAAGAGGGGAAATCTCACCGATTAGCTTCGAGTTGGCGGCGGCCACGCAGTTCTGGCGGCAAAGAGCGGCGTGGTCGGGCGGCGGGCGGCGCTGCTCGAGAGGGGGGGAGGTGAAAACGAACGGGTGAATCGGAGTTGGTGTTTTTTACTGGACGCAGGGCCAGTTAGAACATGGATAGTGCTAGCGTGGGCATAATGGGCCACGCCATAGAAAACGGGAGCCCACAGGAAATAAATTCAGAAAACATCTATGGCGTTGGAGAAAAATATTACGCCGGTGGTACGGTCGTATCAATGGCGTACGAAATAAGCGTACGGCAGCACTATTTAAAAAAATAGTGGTGGCGTTGCTGTGAAATGGCGCGTCACCAACATAAGTTGTGGCTAGCACTTTTTTCACTAGTGTGAGTAGTAAAGTGTTCTCTAGGGTTCTGAAATCACTACTATTAATATGAACTATCATATCTCTAATTCACTTTTCAAACGCATAAGTGGGTGGAGTCGGGTATATAACATGTTCTACTCTCTCGTAGACTTCATGCCACATACGCCACTACCGTAGGTTCCCCACGCTCTCACTATGATACTTAAGGGTTTCCGTGTGGACGCGGCCTCACAGGGGTTCTCTGTTAATCCCCTATCAATTGCAAAGGCGAGGAATTGAGACTTTTACTGTCGCCTCTAAATACCTCATCATCCTAACCCTTACAATGATAGTAATATACTTCATGGTAACAAGGCATTAGTGTGATTGAGTGCTCCTATCAACATTCGCAAAGGCTACTAACTTGAATCATGAACATAAGATATTGGATCGCAGCAAGTATCATATAGAATTCATCCATATCGTCGAAAACTAGTACAAATACTCAAACATGTGAACCGCTAACATAAAGGTTAGGGTCAAGTTACAAGCCGATGTTGAGATGGTGAAGGGAGAAGGCATGGCGGTGCTGGAGACGGCAGCGTCATTGACGGTGATGGTGGGGATGCTGCCGATGATGGTGGTGGCGGTGCAAGCATTGGCGAAGATGAGGGTGGCACCGGCGTGGTGGAGGTGCACCGGCCTTCGGTGGAGCCTCCTCCTCTTCTCTTGGACTTGTCCCTTCCTCTATGGTGGTGGAGCAGCAGTGGAGTTGATCTTGAATGATGGTGACTTGTGTAGGACGAAGATGAGACGGCTGTCGGTGTCAAAACCGGCGGATCTCGAGTAGGGGGTCCCGAACTGTGCGTCTAAGGTTGATGGTAACCGGAGACGGGGGACACGATGTTTACCCAGGTACATGCCCTCTCTATGGAGGTAATACCCTACTTCCTGCTTGATTGATCTTGATGAATATGAGTATTACAAGAGTTGATCTACCACGAGATCGTGATGGCTAAACCCTAGAAGTCTAGCGTGTATGATTATGATTGTTGCCTCTACGGACTAAGCCCTCCGATTTATATAGACACCGGAGGGGACTAGGGTTGTACACAGTCGGTTACAAAGAAAGGAATCTTCATATCCGAACGCCAAGCTTGCCTTCCACGCCAAGGAGAGTCCCATCCGGACACGAGTGAGAGTCTTCGGTCTTGTATCTTCATAGCCCAACAGTCTAGCCCACATCAACAGGTCGGACATCTGAGGACCCCTTAGTCCAGGACTCCCTCAGTAGCCCCTGAACCAGGCTTCAATGACGAGGTGTCCGGCGCGCTGATTGTCTTCGGCATTGCAAGGCGGGTTCCTCCTCCGTATACTCCAAAATAGTCTCCGAACACGAGAATATAGTCCGGCTCTACAAAACAAATTCCATACACAACCGCGGAGAGTATAATATTCCACGAGTCCAATCTGCTGACAACTTTTTGTAGCGTGACATCAGGTCGCCGCCCGGCTATTATTTCGAACCGTTTTTTAGCCTGCCGCTCCATATTTCGAGATGCGGCTTCATTGGCACGTCTTGTCAAAGCAGAGAGCGTGTCCCCTTATTGCGGGATTCTCATCAATACGGGCATGGGTAATCCAACCGTTATGTTGGCATTATTCCTTAAGAATAGGCAGGTTTTAAGGCCTAGGAGGAGGCGTTTGATATTCATCGTCTTTATAAAGGGGCTGAGACCCGTCCCTCTCTCCTTTATGCCAAGCCTTTCTTCAACCTCTCTAACCTCGAGTTCCAACACCCAAGGTTCAATCGCCTCGAGCTTCCCAGTCATGTCCGGATCCAGCCCTCAAGGTCGGTGGGTGGCCTCCTCTATCACAGAGGAGGATATTGCGAAGCTCCGGGTGGCAAGATACCTAACCGCGGAAATCCCCCACAGGCTTCCTGCTCAAGGGCAGGTTGTTCCTACTCCCAGATCCGGCGAGAGGGTCATATTTATCTCCCACTTCCTCCGAGGGCTAGGGTTCGCTCTCCATCCCTTTGTTCGAGGGCTCATGTTCTATTACGGGGTAGATTTTCACGATCTAGCTCCGGACTCCTTTCCTCACATCTCAGCGTTCATCGTCATGTGTGAAGCTTTTCTCCGAATCCCCCCACACTTCGGCCTATGGCTCAAGACTTTTAATGTGACACCGAAGATAATCAACGGGGAGCAGGCGAAGTGTGGCGGCGCCAGGGTGAGCAAGCTTCCCAATACTATCTGGCCAAAAGGCACCTTCGCGGAGACCTCCAACTTATGGCAACAGGAGTGGCTCTATGTTACCGAACCCCGCGATACCAATTGGGTTGCCGTGCCAGCGTTCCGATCTGGCCCTCCACTGTGGCTCGCATCATGGATCAATAAGGGGCTAGGTTGGGGATCAACGGACGAAGTGCAGACACTGCAAAGCCGTATCCGGAGCATCCTCGAAAAGGACATCGGCCTCATCAACGTGATTCAGGTGATGTTAGTCCGCCGGATCCTCCCGTGCCAGCGACGGCCTCTCCGTATGTGGGAGTTCAATCCGGAAGGACCGCGGACTCTCTAGCAATTCTTCGGCACAACACACGAAGGGATGTGGAAACTATTTTTCAAATCGCGAAAGTAGTGGCCGGACGCATCCGAAGACATCGGTCTAGACTGCAACCATCCGGATACCTCGGTAAGCATCCAATTTCTGGACGCAACTCGGCTGATTCCCCCATAGTTATGTATTGAGGGTTTTATCTTTGACCAGGGCTAGATAAAGAAGATGGAGCGGATTAGGTGTTCGGCTCCACTTCCCGAAAACCTAGCTGATCCTTTGTTGATGAGGATGCTAGCCCCGACGCCGCTTCAAGTGCCGGCACCGGAGGACAAGCAGAAGAGTAAAGAGGCCGGAGGTGACCTCTACCCTAAAGGCATATTGGATGCCACGTCCGGGGAGACTGAAGCTCCCCCCTCTGAAGATGAAGGCGAAGGGAAAGAAGAAGGTAATAACCCTTCTCCCCATGGGAAGAAAAGGACTGCCTGCGAAGACCTGGAGGTGGGGGCACCCAAGAGAGGGAAAATATCCCTGTCAGACGGTTCGGATTCGGAAGCCGATGTCGCCGCAAAGCGCCTTCACAAGCCCCTTGCGGGACCGTAAGTGGACAAAGATGTTCTAGACATATTCCGTTCTTTTTGAGTTACAAGAGTAACATTTAAACTATATGTTCACAGTCCGTCCCGCTGCCTTCCTCCACAATCCTCTTCATCAGGGGAATTGACTCCGGGGATGATGGAAAGCGAGACACCTCCACCAGGTTCCTCACCCCTTAGGGTGGACGACTTCGAGGTGTCGTCCCGGAGAGTCTCGCCCGACCATCCAACAGTGCGGGGGGCAATGAAGACAATATCTGATGATAATACTCTGACCATCAAGGGCCCAGGGGGTGCAGCCCCCAAGGGGACCGAAAACAAGGGTCCTGAACAATCCAGCGTTCGGTTGAAGACGACTCTAGGGTCGAGTAGGCGTATCCCTTTGAAGGGAGTCCGTACTCCCGCAGCAGCTCCCAGGAATCCGGAGGTGCCGGACACTCTGATGGACACATTACAAAGTGCGTCTATCTCAGAGGAACATCGTACCTTAATGGGTACGGTAATTGAGAGGATTCTGTCCGCGAGGAGCGAATTGAATGAAGCCTTTACGGGCCTGCTAAGAGGCTTCGAGGTACGTAATGTAATATTTTTAATTGTGTTATGAACGCAAAATGTGCCTGTGTATAGATAGTAGCCCCTGAGACTCTGGTCGGCGTCCGAAGGGAGGCGAGCAGAGGATCAAAGAAGATATGCCCAGGAAATAATCTGATGAATTGGAACACAGGTTGTTGCATCCCTGGCGACTGCCCGAGCTACAGAGGTTGCAGAGCTAAAGCAGAAACTTGATGTGGCGGATGATGACATCACGCTTATTAACAAGCGGCTCGACGAGGCGCAAGGTATGTCTTTGGGGCAGTCAGTATATGCAAGTATTATAATATGAGCATGACGCTGAGAATTGTATACTGAGATATGCATAACTGCAGATAGTGCCGCCGTAGTTGAGATCCTTCGGGCTGAGCTTGCCCGGGCCAAGGAGCAAGCCAGGGTGAGCAATGCGGCTGCCGAAAAGGCAGCTGCTGAATTAAAGGCCGAAGAGGCTGCTCGGCGCCAGTGCGAGGAGAGAATATCTACTATGGCGCTTGAGCTGAAGGATGCCATTAGCCGATGCGAATTGCTTGAGAAAGATAGCGAAACCAGAGAGGCCGATCTTGGCAAGGCCTTACAAGAGGCGAGGGAAGCACGGTCCGAGTCCAGAGCGGCTCGGGAGGAGATCCGGCAAGCTGGGGAAATTGTGGCCGGTAAGCCGTTCTTGTTGCAAACTAAATTCGGCGATCCGAAGTAAGCCCCGCTTAATCAAATGTGGAGTTCTCCAGACGCATTTTTGGACTTGCCGAAGAGTGTCTCTGATGTGACGCAGTTTTTCCAAGCGCAAGAAGGACATGCAACGGAAAAGATTTTCTGGTCGCAATTTAGCATGCCAAAGCGTGCGCTGTTGCTGAACGAACAGATGGCCCAGTGGGTCGAGCTCCACAAGATATCTAGATCTGCCATGAAGGACGTCGTGGTCCGGCTGTGGCCGACTGAGCCAATTCCGAATAGTTATTTCGGTTTGGTGCAGCGACTTGTTGATGCAGTGCCGCGTATCAACGCCGTTAAGCGGTCAACGTGCATAGAAGGTGCACGGATGGCCTTTGCCCGCGTCAACACGTACTGGGCGAAGATGAAGGCCACCGATATTGCAGCAAAAAGTCCACCCAAGGGCAAGGACCATCACATGCCAGAGCATTATTTTGAGGATGTCCTAGAGGGTGCCCGCTTGATAGAGGGTCAGTGCTCGAAAGATATTATGTTCGAGTGAAATATACCAAAATTGTAAAAACAATATTATGATATATCAGGACTATGCCTTTTATACTTTTGTCTGAAAGTTGTTGGTGCCTCCTGTGCGGCCGTTTTTTATATAATCTGAAAGTTTACCAGTCGTCGGCTTCAGCCCCCTCGCGTGTAACGCGGGGGTGTTTGGAAAAGCAATTGATCACTCATGACCCAACATCTTGGTCCATTAAGGAGGTGTCAATGCAGCGAACCAGGCAATCAGAATATAGGGTTTTAACACTTTCACCTAGCCATAGGAGTTTGACGGTGGGTCTACGAGATAGCCCCTGGTATGTACGCGGTTATCCGAATACGGTGCATTTACATACGTGACCAGAAGAACGGTCCATCATGTAACATGGAAGGAATCGCGAAGATTCCGGTGAGTCATCGAGTGGTTGACCAGCTCTTGCCGTATCGTGACAGTCAGTTTTCGGCTTTCTCTACTGAGGTGGTCGTCCGGACAAACTAGGACACAATCGTAGTAGTTCTCCCTTTACTACCCTAGCCGATAGAGCGGAACGTAAGGTAGTAAGCACAGGAGCTGGGCAACCCAACTATTGACCAAAGAGATGATTCGGAGCTGATGCATATAAGGCCAAACTCGTGACGCCGAAGTATGCCATAAAGCTGTTCGGACTTGTAGGCAACTCGTATGTTGCCATATCGAGCCCCTGGCAATATATGCCGAGATGCGTGCATGAAATAACCACAGAGGCAAAATTCAGTTATTTGAGAAAAGTGAATATTGAATACGAGTTATGTTGACTGTCATCTGAATGATGCGTCAAGCCGATGTTTATAGATTGTAACGCTACCACCAAGGCTATTTGACATGCCGGGGGTCGAAAGCTGAGAAAAAGGGCACTTTACAGGTTGGAAATGAGGAGTGCGGTCTACAAAAAGCATTTGGACCTCCTGTCGCACGTCTGCGCTGCCTTGCCTTGGTTAAAGGACTTCTCAGCAAATATAGTCACATGTGGTAAAAGATAAAAAATGGTTAGGAAAAGGAAAAGACTATGAGAGTGCGGATAGTGTTATAGGTCCTTCCGCATTGTGCCTCCGCCGGTAGCCAGGGTATTTTAAGTGCATAATTATGTGTGCGCGGGACAGGCTTCGCGGCTATATGGGGTGGACGACGGAGGCCGAACTGCTAATCCAGCTCTGAGATTAATCGGTCCTGTTTAATGGAGACCGACGGCTTGACGGCCGACGAAATGTGCGGCTTGATAAGACCGCTTTCTACTTCGGACGCAGTAGCTGTAGTATGCTCCTCTGTACGGAGGAGGACTCCGTTTTTCCGTTTACCGTGATGATGCCGCGTGGACGAGGCATCTTAAGTTGGGGATAGTTGTAATGTTTGACCGCATTGAAGCGAGCAAAAGCGGTATGCCTGAGTAATGCATGGCAGCTACTGCGGAGCAGGACAATATTGAAGGTCAAGCCCTCGCTTCGGAAGTTGTTTGGCGACGACCAGGGTCGAAGGTGCATATATAGGACACCTCCTCAGTCTCCTCTGTTGATGAGATGCATCCAAAGGCTCAAGATAATCCAAATCTTCTCCCAAACCCTCACTTATCAGCCAAGGATCATGTGGGATCAAATGCGAACGAAATCGGTTAAGAATCTCGTCTAAAATGACAACTTTATAGTATGATTTCTCGTGGTACGACCGTCACGGTCGCACCACACACCATCTTGTGCTCTGGACTCTTCGATATTTTGGTCGTTATTTATTCATACGGACTCCGAATTTGACATTCTTGGACTGGTTGGATTAATGAGAGCGACACCGACGCGTGAGTGCTATTAGAGCTTGATTTTGAGCACTTAAAAAAATCACTTTTTCCACCCTCTGAAATGCGTATGGTACTAGAAGTCCTGTGTATTGAACCCGTCTTTGGTCCTTTCATTGTATTGGTCCTAAGTTGCTCCAAAACACCTCTAAACACAAGAAAACAAAGGAAACTAGTAAAAACCAAATAAAAACACGAATACGCAATGCTCATAATGGAAAGTGTAAAAATAGATAATCATGCATAATGGACTCTGGTTCACTGGGACATGATATATGCAGAGAACATGCAATAAATGAGCTAAAAATGCATAAAATATAGAGCCATCAGTGCGCAGCCAGGGGGCACCCGTGTGGCATGGCCGCGTGCCCCTGGGCACCGCCTTACTCCCATTCGTTCGCCTATAAATCTCATAAGTCGAGAAACCATCGATACCATTTTTCCTGATTTTTACGCAATCGTAATTTTCTGTTCAATGGCGACCTATTTCGGCGCCTTCCCAGAGGGGGAATCCATCATCGGAGTCATCTTCATCAACCTTGCTGCTTCCATGACCATGTGTGAGTAGTTTCTTTATGACCCTTTGGGTCCATAGCAATAGTTAGGTGGCATTCTCTCTCCCTTATGATTCAATACAAAGTTCTCGTGAGCTGCCTCGGATGATTGAGATCAATATGATGTAATTGGTGGTTGTGTTTGTTGGGATATGATGAATTGCCACTTTATGATAAGACTGTTCATTGAATTATATTGAATTTTTTGAAGTTTCTCTACTGTATAATTAAATAGCTATGTATGTTTTTGATCTATTTGTCATCTCTTGCCAAGACTGATCTTGCGATGAATTTGATCTCAATGACAATAAGGGACAGGACACGTATTGTATAGTTGCCACTAAGGATAAAACGATAGTTTCTTTGTCATGCTTAGATGACAGTTTTACTGTCTACATTATGTCATCATGCTTATTGCAATGCCCTGTTTGTTATGAACTTAATACTTTGAGATGCATGTTGCATGACAGTCTTGAGGTGGAGTACTAGCCGTAGATATAGTTGGATAAAGGTCTATATATCATAGACGTAATCCCTATAAAATATTATACTACAAATGATCATAGTCATAAATATAAATATTGCAATTTAATCATTGTTCAACAGTAATTTTTCACCCACATCACACTTATCTGCTTTGAGAGATGCTTCTAGTAAACCTATGGCCCCGGGGTATATTTTCCATAATAAATGAATACATCTACAAAATATTATTCTTTGTTGTACCATTTTATTTTATTTTATCCATCTACCAATTCCTACCATACTGTGAAATTTACCCTTGCAACCAGCAGGACAAGAAACTTGACAACCTTCTTAATACATTGGGGGGCAAGAGTGTGTTGTGTTTTGTGTGCAGGTACATGTGACTTTGTTTACTAGAATAACTCATATTGGTTCAATAAATCTTGGTTCTCATTGATGGAAATACTTATTGTTAGATTACTTCACACTTACATTTAGGGATTACCCAACCACTTCTACGAGATAACAACCAACATGACACAACATGACCCAACCCACACTTAAACGTGCCTCACCTCAAGGCCCAACGACAAACATGAGGTAAACATGCCGACCCGGCCTGACACGTGTGCCACCAGCCAACGTGTTTTTGGGCCAATTTGGGTTATATATATATATATATATATATATATATATATATATATATATATCAGTTTTTTTCTTTTAAAAAAGGATAGAAATAAATAAATGGGCCATGAAGTGGCGGCACGCAGGCCTCACTCAAGAGACCGAGCACGGCCCCATGCATGTCACGGACGAGGCACGTCATGTTTAGCCGCGTGCCAGGCCACACACGTCATGGGCCAAACACGCGCGCTAACACACCGTCCTCCGAGATTCAGCCCATCTAACCAGCTATAGTCCCGACAACATTCCACGTGGCGACGGGCCATCGGGCGGAAAATAGTCGAGCCTTTGCCGAAGGGTAGGCACGAATGGGCCACCCAAGTGTCCTTCCATCGCTGATTGTTTCCAGTTTTTTTCTTCATAAATTCATTTTTTAAAGGAATTTAAAATTCAAAAAAGTAATAAAAATTACAAATAATATCAATTAAAAAAATGTTCACGTTTTTCAAAAAATTGTTCACTTTTTTAAAATTTGCTCACAGTTTGAAAAATTATCCAGAATTCAAAACTTGTTCACAATTTCAAGAAATGTTCAAACTTTTTGTTCATGTTTTATTATCTTTCGCATTTTCCAATTTTGTTCACTTTTTCAAATAGACTAAAAAATGACGTCTGATTTTTTCGGGTGAGAGTAGACTAAAAAACCGAAGAGGTAAACATAAAAAATAGCTTCGTTGGAAAAGTGGGCCTGCCTATTTGTGTAGGCTTCAACGAAGGTACTCTGACACACACGAGCATCAACCAAATATGGCCAAATGGGCCGGTCTTGGCGTGCTGGCCCGACGGCCCGCATGCCATACCCGTGTTGGCGAGGCCCGACACATTTCTAATCAGGTTGTGCTAGCATGTGGCCGTCCAAGGGCTTTCCTTAGGCCGCGAGGCTCGGCACGAGTGCCGACACTACACGACCCATTTACTGTAAAGAACGTATTTTTTTAATATATTAGGCCCTCAAAACAGGGCCAGTGCTACAAATCAGCCGGCTGATAACATACAAACATAAGCCTCCTCGCCAGCCGTTAGATTAGCCGATGCGTAGCCGTTAGATCAGGTCAACGCAGAAATAGCACGCAACGACTCGCGCCTCCTCTGCACTGAGCACAACGATGGTGTCTCACCATCAATCCCACCTCACCATGGCACCTACGCCGGTGACCTCGCAGCACCGGAGCCGCCGGACAGAGCTCCATGCATCAATACTGGGAGCCGATGGAAAACAAAAGCTTCAACGCAACACCAACGACCCCCGGCGAAGCTCCACTACAGACCCATGGCCGCACCGCGGTGTGAAAAAAAGCTCTAACGCAGCACCATCGGCGTCCACGATGAAGCTCCGTTGCAGCCCCGACCGCGCTCCATTGCAGCCGTGGCGGAGCTCCATTGCAGCCACCGCATGCGGCGTTCCGGCGAAGCTCCATTGGAGCCTGGCCACGCTCCATTGCAGCCATCGGCGCGTGGCGTTCCGGCGAAGCTCCATTGGAGCCCCAGCCGCGCTCCATTGCAGCCACGACGAAGCTCCGTGAAGCCGCGACAAAGCTTCATTGCAGCCCCTGGCGCGTGGTGTTCCGGCAAAGCTCCATTGGAGCGCCGGCCCCGCTCCATTGCAGCTGCAGCGAAGCTCCGTTGAAGCCACAACAAAGTTTCATTGCAGCCCCCGGCGGGCGGTATTCCGGCGAAGCTCCATTGGAGCACCGGCCCGCTCAATTGCAACCGCAGCGAAGCTCCGTTGCAGCCACGATGGAGCTCCATAGTAGCCGGACGCGCTCCATTGTAGCCCCCGGCGTGCTCCATTGAAACGCAGCCGACGACGGCGGATCTGCGAGCACGACAACTGCGTCTGTTGCGCCGGCGTGTTGTACTGCAGCTCTCCCCATCCGCCGAGATCTGCGTGGTAGCAACCCCTGCCTCCGACAAGAACCACCGGTTGCAGCACTCCTATTCGGCAGCACCACCGGCGTGGGTGCACGCAAACAACCGCAGGGCAACACCGGTCGTGGCAGGAGCTCGTTGAGGGGTGATGCAGCACACGCGGGCCAGAATCGGAGGGCATGGCTAGCGGCGGTGGCGCGTGAGCCCTGCACGCGTTGAAGAGGGGGTGAAATGGAGGGGCGGTGGAGAGAAAGAAAGAGCAGAGGGGATTAGATCGGGAGAAAGAGAAAAGTGGGAACGAGAGGATTCAGGAGAGATAAGGGAAGGGGAGTGTAGCGTGAGGCTGGACACGTGGCGTGCGCGAGAGGAGGTTTACGCAACTGAGAAATCAGTCGGTTTAGAAATAACGTTTTCCCAAAACAGCCCAGATAGACCCAAAACAACTCAAAATCAGGTGGGCTAGTGTGCTAAACATACCGGTGGGCCAGCCCATTTAGCTTCCCGGCCCATCTGACCAGGTCTGGCGTCTGCTAGGAGCTCTCGGGCCAGCCGGCCGGCCGTATCTCACTGCCGCCGCGCCGAATGGAGCAGCACCCGCAAAAGACACCCAAATCGTCCGCCGCGGCCCGCAGGCGCTGGTGGCCGCCTCTCCCCCGTCCGGCGCCTCCCGGCGGTAACTCGCTCACTCCACCACCTGCAAGAATCATATCTCATGCCCTATTAGCAGGCAGAGACGCCGCACTCGCTCTCCCGCCGCCTTTTCCCGAGCATCGTGTTTACCCTTCTGCCCCCCTTTTGCCAATTCCGGATGCGGAACCTGCGGCTGCGCTCCGGACGGCGTCGAGCGGGTCGGCGCGCCCATCCGGTCGTGGATGGATGCCGGCAGCGACCGTGGAGGTTGCTGTCGAGGAATCAGGGTGTCGTGTCGATCTCTAGGCTCCCCTTGGCGTAGTGCGGAGCTTTCCGTCGCTTGCCTAGTTGCCCCCACTCATGGATGTCGCCATGAAGGAATCTGTTCTTATGTGACATTGAATCAATCAAGGCAAGATGCGAGATGGCTAAAAACCGCGTGATCTTTATTTTCTACTACTGGAATGAAAATGATAGCACACACTTAAATGGTAATATTTCATTTAACTTCTAGTGTTGGGTTCTATCTTTCACACAATATATATGTATGCAGAGGAAGTCGATTGCTTGTGGTTCTGGTGTTTAATGTCATGTACTGTATTTCCTCAATCTCGTTGCTGCCAGGTGTTAAAGCTCTGGTTGTGCATCAACTGAACTAGGGAAATATTTAATTAGTTCGGTGATCTCATGGTTGGATTGGTGACCTCAGACCACAGTCTGTCCTCAAAACTTATTTTAGATGTGTTAGAACCAACGGTAGATGTGCATTGTTAGGTTACTTTTAAGTTACTATCAACGCAGAAAAAAACATAAACGGAAATAGATAGGTTCTTCAGTTTCTGTGTGGATTTTGAGTGTGGGGGAATAATAAGGCAAATCTACACACACGTAGGCAAGAAGCTGAGAACAGATACCAACCAAGGTGTCAAAAGTAATGAATCATACATGCAAAACAAAACCAAGAACGCATCTCCTTTTGGAGGACCAATGGACCATAGATATGATAAAGACATAAACATGCTTTTGGAGGTACTGCAACAAATCTAGTTCATGCTGAGCTACACGTATGCTAGATTTAGACTATGGAATTTGCATACATCGATGCTATAAAGGGATTTCTGATGGCTTGGTTGCACATAACCCATAGAGCATGGATAACCTCGATACGTGCAAGCAGATATATGTGATGTGCAGAGATATCTAAATTTTACCTTGGTGCTTTGTGTTTCTCATTCTATCTGCAAAAGGGCATCAGAGTGAAAACTCAAACTCTGTAGGAAACGATAAGAGTATGAGAGGTTTCTTTCCTTCCAAATGCTCAAAGACCTGTACTGCACCTGCCTGTCTATATGCTGGATAAAACATTGGAGTGGCATGTTTTGTCTGTTTGACTCTAAGCTATCTGTACACCAACATGATGTATATGGTAACCCAACATAAAAAACCAAGAGTGATAGAACCATCAGTTATAAAAAAAAATTCTTATAGGTAAGGGCATACATAATATGGAAGAAGATAGATAGGGCACTAGCCACCTAAATTTATGCTTTCTCAGAAAACAAGTAGTCACCTGATGTATGTATTTGGGCCATATTTAGTTGTAAATGTATTGTTAAAACTACCTTTTTAATGACATTTGCCATATTATCATGTGAGAGCACAATCCTCGATGTGGTTTTACAGAAAGAAGGCGGTGCCTATTGAGGTATTTGATAGCAGAACTGTGATATAGTTTGGTTGCTTGTTAAAAATGCCGTGAGCATGGTGAACAATGGTCTTGTAGACAGAAAAATATTGCCACAAGGATGTTCACTAGACAAAGGGAAAGGGATGTCTCTGTAGGGATGGATAGTGAGATTGTGCTTTGGTATCTTTCCGGACCCACCTTGGCAGTCAGAATGAGGGATTTGCAAAGAAGGATAGATAAGGAATTTATCCCTCTGTATATGCAACCGTCATTCAGGGACAGTACTGACTGTGTAGCTTGCAGGTAGAAAATATTTGTGTCCATTTACTCTCATGGGAATGATCCAGAACATGCTTTTTCCTGAGTTGTTCCCTGTATATGCTTTTTGGTTATTTCAATTTCTTTTATCCATGCCAGATACTATTATCAAGTTGTGATGCTGACTAGGGCTGAAGAGCAATCATAGGATCAATCATTGAATGAATCTATTTTACTCCTTTCGCGAAAAAATGTTGGTTTTGCCACGTGGTCCAGTGTGCTGAGATCCTTTTTCTATCACAATTGGAAGGAACTATTGCGATTTGTTTCTTTGTCCAACTTTTCTTTCGCTGAGGCTCAAAGTAAGCATTTAGTGGATCTGTTCTAAGTCTCCATCGTTCTCAAATTTTATCACAAGAACATGTTTGAACTTTGAGGGGCATGAAAAGATATCTTGTTCTATCTTCCCTCCTTTGTCCAATAACAGTGCGACCTATGACAATTTGTCGCATACAGATTTTTTCCTGAAATCTCAGGACACCTTTACACATAAAGGTCACAGTATCCTACTGTTATTTACCACAAAGCAGTTAACCATTAGCTGAACAAGATACCGATGTAAGTTAATCATATTTTCATCTTTTTTAGGTGAATGAATCATTTTTTTTGAGTTAGGTTGCTTGCCCAACAGGTATTAGTTGAACACCAGTTTGATGTTAGTAGACACAGAATGAGAACACTGCTTAGTTTACCCTTGATTTAGTCTTCGACTGTGCTTTTCATATATGAGTTGGTACCTATAGAGAGTTAGGAAAAGTTGCCATCTACAGGCTTATCTCAGGTCGTGTAGTAGGCTACTACAGGTGTTAGCAAATGAAAGCTCAAAGTGTCGTTTCTGTTGTAACTTGTGTGGTTTAACAAATTATGGGAACAATAGCTTAACTGAATTGTAATCTGAGGCTTGATTAATTTCCTTTTGAACTGGTTCTTTTTTCATCTGATAGTGGAACAAAATATATTGCACGTGGGACTTCTCCACTTGTTGAAATGTGTGCATGTATTCTCTGACTTCTTGGCAATCAATCATGAGAAATTTTTGCATGTGAGGCTGCAAATTCGTTTGAAGTTCACCCTAATCAAATGTATTTACTGCATGTAGAGGGACACTAAAGCAATATGATATCTTGCTTTAGGTGTGGCTATGCCATGTTATTCTACAAACAAATGGTGCTTCCAGCTAACATTCTGTTTGGGTGGTGTTTGCTGGGGATAGCCCATGTCCCTTGAAACTGGGTATTGCTCTCAATTGCTTTGAACTGCCATAGTGATTAACCAATCTGGAGTGGTTCAAACCTCCAAGGGTTTCCTCACACTTGTTTTACTTGAACCACTGTATATCTTAGAAGAGCTACAGCCTACGGGAATCCGCATATATTCAAGTCGCTCTCCAAAATGTGGATAGCTTCTGCACACGGTGGCAATCAAATCACATACGCATGCAAGATGCTAACCTTTGCTATCCAGAGGTTAGAATATCTGCACTTCACTTATGTTTGGTGGGCAAATAGTAACAGCCTCCACGGCTATATATATGCATCCAAGGTTCAACTTTTCTATATCCGTCGCTCCTACAAGTTATATGTGCATTGTGAAGCTTGCTCTAACTTGTACAAACTTCACTTTGCCACTTATTCACTCGTTCATTCATATAAATGGATTATTCTAATTTGAGGCGACAAGCTGCATCTTTGAAAAAGGGCCTCTTTGATCAGGCATGCAGTCAATTCTCTGCTATTTTCTCTCTCGATAATATATCTTACGTTTGTTCAGGGAGCTTTCAACCATTTATGGCTTATGTTTATCCAGGAAGCACCCCCATTTGTTATCCCATTGCCAGTCGTCTACTTCTTTTTCATGTTTTCTTTGACAAATCGCATGCTGATTTGGAAACAAACATTTTTATGACAGGGTCACCTTGATGAGCAATTTCGTCAGGTGGAGGACTTGCAGGATGAAGCTAGTCCTAATTTTGTGGAAGAAGTTGTCGTGGTGTTCTTTAAAGATTCTGGCAGGCTAATATCAAACCTTGAGCAAGCTCTGTAAGTACCAATTATATGAATAAGAGGTCCCTTTAGTGAATGATAGAACATGCAAGTGGTAATGTTAGACATGAAATCACTGCAGGGAGAAGTACCCCAGAGATTTCAACAGGTGGGATGCATACATGCAGCAACTGAAAGGCAGCTGTTCCAGGTAGTTCCACAATTTCTACTAGATATCTTTGTCCACTTGCTTATGATGCTAGTGTGGAAGATTCAGCTCATAGGCCTTTAGCTTCATTGTTCCACATACCACAAGAACCAGCATGACTATTAGTTTAGTTAAGCACGTAAGGAAGCGAACGCACCCGAAGCATTTTTTCTTCAAATGAAGATGGAGGCTAACTGTAGTTGTCTTTAATTCTCCAGCTTAAGCATTCTTGGTTTGTGTGAAATACCTCTGTCGAATGTCTTTGTACTGAGATCCCATATAGCCATACCGCTATATTATTAGCGGAGAAACTCATATTGCCATATTCAGATAATTGACTGCTAAATGTGCATGTCGTTGCCAAGCAAAAGCTCACAGTGTGCAGCTATCAACATTTTGCAAAATCTCAAGTTTCTGAGTTCATTTTGCATGCTACAAGAAAGCATGTGTCTAAACAGTTATTTTAATAAATATACATTTGATCTATCATTGACATTTGACAACTTGGTGCAGCATCGGTGCTTCTAGGATGAAGAATGAATGCATGTCATTCAGGGATAATTGTGGGCAACGAAGTGTTGAAGGGTCCGTCTCTCATCCCACGCCATGTCGATGCATTATTTCTTCGTAGGCTTTATCTCTATTGTTTTTCATAATATCTTGACTTGGAAAAAAAAAGAACTCCATGCCGCTTTGTCATTGTTATAAACCAAAATGAGTCATGAGTCCGCTGCATAGCTGTTGTATGGCGAAAACAGCCGTTTCTTACACATGTGCTTTATTTTGGTATGCAGTTGCATGGGGTCTCTCCAGAAACTGAAGAGGGAGCATGCCATCCTGAGGCAGAAACTAGAATCCTATTTCCAGGTAACCCTTGAGGCACCGCCGTGTCAGTCTTGGTGTCATGACCGTTGGATCATTTCCATCAATTTGCTTACCGATGTATGTATGTTTACCATGCAGCTGCTGCGACAAGTTGGTCCTGCTGGAGCGGCCACTAGACCTGCCATGTAAATACTGGAGAGCTTTTGGCGTTCGCAGGGCGCACTAATCATGGAGCAAGTACTCTGGAAATACTATGATCCCAGCCTCTGCATCATATCTTGCTGGTCCCACTTAGATATGATGATACTCGTTTATAAAAGGAAATAAGGAGAGATGAGAGGCCTGCAAGTAAATACGAGAGTGAAAGATGGAATCGGATTTGCTTGTTTCTAATAAAGATGCTGTTTATCGAGCTATTTGCTCTCCGCAAACTTTCTTCCTGGTTATTTGTTGCGGATATTGCCGTGTTTATTTGTTATTATCAGAAATAATGTGTCGCGGCTCAAAGGTACAGCAGAGGTAGTAGTGCCTGAGAACCCAACAAACCGCACAGCGCTTGACTTGTATCGGATCAATTATATATGCTCATCACGATGTGGATGCTGAGGTCAGTATTGGTGACTGGCGGTGAATGATGCGTATTGGGCCTCGCACAGTACGTTTCAACCTGTCAACCTGGTTTCTGAGTACGCCGGAAAAAAAGTTGGTTTCTGAGTATGAACTATGTCGATGTAGATACAGTACGTTTCAGCCAAGATAAACATCTATGAAATTGAATGTAGTGTATCCGGACATATAAGGGCCACCGTTGGATACCACTTTGCGCATAGACGAGTACTAGTAGCCTTGGTACTCCCTCCATTTCTAAATATAAGTCTTTTTAGAGATTCTAGTACGGACTAGATACGAAGCAAAATGAGTTAATTTACACTTCAAATATATCTATATACATCCATATGTGACATGTATTGAAATCTCTTTACAAATCTTATATTAGTAACAGAGGGAGTAGTTGAAGGGAAAGGGAATGGGAGTTTAGAAGGGGAAGTTTGTTGGGGGATTAGGCTTGGGAAGTGGACTATTAGTCCTAGTCTTCGTTTGGTGCATGTTGGAAATTACTTGTAGAAACTTAACAAGAAAATAATTTCCTCCCTTTGGTTCGTGAGTCAAAGTAACAGAAGATGCTGATGACACGTTTGTTTAGGTACAAAACTGAACCAGCCCTTGTTTGGCGCAGCGAACGATCTTAATTCCCATTGCTAATACGTAAAGCTTGTATATCATTTCATTGATAGGTAGAAGAAAAATACAGAGGCATACAAGAGAAGGGAGAAGCACCACACAAGGTGTGGGAAAAACAAAGAGGGATACAACACAGCACCAAACTCTTCTAGCTCGGACTCCAGCCGACAAGGCAAAGAGGCGAGATACAAGGTATCAAGGGCGCGTCATGACCAATGCCGGGCACCATCATCACACAACCACGACTTCACGACGGACCGGATCAACGTACCCCCCACCTATGCGCCTAGAAGATCGGCAAGTGGGGTGCAGGACCTGGCCCGGCTAGAAGGAGAAGCCATGGAGAGAGCGCCGTCAAGGCCGTACATTGCGCCCCGGATACCCACGCCAAGAGGAGCAGCCCAGACCAGCAAAGCATCCAAAATCTTCGGATCCAACACCAAACACACCACGAGCAACAAGACCGCGCCTTCATGAAGGATACGACGCCGAGACGCCGCCGGTCCGATCTAGTGAACTAGATCTAGGGTTTCCCCTGATACTCGCGTAGGGGCGCGGAGAAGAGGCCATGGCGGCACCTCTAAGAAGGAAACGGCACCCGCAGGTGTCGCTGCCGCCAGCACCGGTGAGCCGAGCAAGGCTTTCGCCCTGGCCAAATTCCGCACAATCCCAAGTGCTACTGGAACCGGATTCGAAGACGCAGAAAGCAAAGTAGGCCAAGCCCACACCACCGGAAGAAGAGCCGCACCCATCGGTCGGGGAAGTTGACAACGGGCGCCGCCGGACGCTCCACCACAGACAGACCACAGCACAGATCGAGCCAGGGGAGGCCTGAATCCATTGCCAATGGCACCACAACCAACCCGAGAGGAAGAGGCATGGCTGGGACGAGGCTCAGCCGCTGGGAGCGCGCCGGACAGCCGGAGGCCAGGAGTCAACAGCCCCACCACGGCCAGCCAAAGAGGAGGCACGGCCGGGACAAGGCCCTGCCGCCAGGAAGACGCCGGACGACCAGGGCCAGTGGGCAGGTGGGTGCGCGAGGTGGAGCTCGTGGGAGGGGGGAGAGGGGACGCGCCGCACCCGGCGACGCCGGTCGCCATGGCGGGGAGGGACCGCGGCGGCACAACCAGATCCACCACCGGGACAGCCACCGAGAAGGGGCGCCACCGGATCGGCCGCCAGGCCGCGGGAGAGCCGCTGACGGACCACAGGAGGCGGGCCGCCCGCCGTGGGCCTAGCGTGAGAGAGCCACACTACGGGGTGAGACCCCGCCGCCGCCGCCACGACGCGGGCTTCGCCCGGTGGTGGCCTCCGGCGGCGGCGAGGGGAGTCGCTGGAGGAGGGGGGGCCTGTGGCGACGCGATTGGGGGCTGCCGCCCGTGTCGCCTAGGGTAGGCGACGCGGGGGCCGAGCGGACATGATCTTCTGACCCGCTGACGCCTCTTCCTTTTTCTTTCTCAATTCCTAGTCTCATAGAAGCGCCCTCCAGAGTAGTTCTGTATCGCTCTTCCCAGGCGATGCAACGACGGTTTTCTCCCCTATGAACACCGGTGAGTCTACGGCCAATTTGGTGAGGACGGCGTTGCGTCGAATAAGTTGGCTTCGGTCTCTCTCTCACCACGACAACGTCGAAGAGCCGATGGCCTTGTCTTCTTGTCGTTTGCTCAAGGCGACGAGCTTTAGGTCCCTTGTGTTTGCTTGTTGTTTGTATATGTGGCACAAACAAAGAGGAGAAGATGGTATTCCTGGAGCACGGTTAGAAGAGCGTTGGCAGTGGCTCTGGTGTTCTCCCTGGCATGGATGGAGAGAGGCAACAGATCCGGATCCAGGACGACGTGGGGAATTTCCTCCCTTGACATGCTACATCGACAAGCGCCTTTTTGCAGACCCGGCCATCGACCCATAACACCTTTTGGCTATGGCGTTGGCTTGGATCTTGGGATGCTAGAGATCTAACGCTTCTTCCGCCAAGCATCACGACGACACCGGTGGTCGATGTCTGTTTCTGTTTTGGTTGTTTGCAAGAACTCCTAAGAACTTGTTTGTAATATTCTTCTTGGATTTCTTTCAGCAAAGTTTCCAGGACATATGTCATATCTATGTATCTGTAGTAGATTCCGCATCTGTATGTAACTGTACTTTGTTTATTGGTTAGTATAAGTGTGCGGTTTCAGGAAAAAAAAATCCTAGTCTTTCCTAGTCTCATACACTTTCAATTCGCATTCCCTAGTCCAACTTCCCTCGAACCAAACAGGTTGCAGGAGATGTCCGTGAATACGTTACTATAACATGTTGGTTCTAAAAAAAAAACGTTACTAGAATATCTCCGTGGACAATAGGAAGAGCTTTTAATGAACACCCTTGAAGATGCACTGACGAAGCCTCTAGACTCATTCACTTGTTTCCATCTGGCAGACGACATCGTGGTGGCCATACAGATCTTCTCATATTCAGGTCGTGTGAGCAATCAGGCAGGACTGGATTGCTATCAAAGGCGTGGGCACGATGAATGCAAAACCCGCGCGTGCGAAGCATTTACAAAACCAGAAGTCACCCGAAGACAAATTCCATTTCCATTTGCTCTGCTCACAGATCAAAACCACGTAAAAATTAGTAGTACCAGTAGAAATCGAAAAGTCTGAAATCCCGAGGAAGAACCAAATGCCCGGCTCGTTCTCCGATACAACCAGCTGAGAAAATGTTGCGAGGTTTACGGGGAACCACCGTTTGCCGACCGAGCGACTGCCCGGCTGGCACCAAACGCGTGTGTCGCCGTGCAGGCCATCAGCAGTTCACCGTCTACTAAACTATCTACAGCCGGACGAATAGTATGACCGGTCCTAAAGTCTCAATCCAAGCACCTCTCGTATCATCTTTATATGTTTGGAGTGACCAACACCTCTTATATTCAACTCATATGTGTGATAGATATGGGGATGTCCGGACGTCGGATCCGGCCCCGGCCCACGTTGGTCGACCCTGACCCAATGTATATTTGTCCTTATCCGCATCCCGAGCGAAACCCTAACCATTCCACTCCACTAGCTTTGTTTCGACGAGCTCCGTCCACTCCGACATGACAGGCAGCAGATCTGACTCCGAGATTTCTTATCCGTCGATTGGGACCTCGTCTCATGCGGGGACGAGAGGAGATGGTCGTCCGCATGGCTCTCCTTCGCTTCCGGGAGGAGTGCGCTTGGCGGCGGTCGGATTCAATCCGATGGGAATGCATTCCGTCCGCGCAAATGGCACTTGGATCCATCGGGGTTGGTGGCTCGAGGCGCGTGACCTCGTCCTCGCCGAACTTGGTCACCACCGTCTGACGTCACAACCCCTTCGGTGGTGCGTCGTACCCACGACGTCGGGCTCCAAGTTGGAGGTGAACACCGGCATGCCTTACGGCCCCGTCCGCTGCGGAGGCGAGGCGTGCCCACTGTGGGAGGGAGGCCGCGGCCGGCCCACGCTATCGAGGCCGCGGAGGCGGAGCCGGAGCCGAAACAGGTGACCGAAACCCCTGGCGCCACAACCGCGGGGTGGCGATGTCAGGCTCCGACCACGAGGCCGACCCATCCACGTTTATCGTGGACCTCACCTCGACCGATGACGTCCAGGTTGCGAGCTCCGACCAGAAAGAGTAGGGCATGAGTGACGGCGGCGCCTCGTGTCACATGTGTGCGAGTCTGTGTTCCATGTCCTACTATTACTCGCAAGCGACCACACCTTCACTTCTCGGGGCTCACGGAAGCACGGACGCCGGCGAAGATTTAGACTAAATTTTACATCGCAGGTAATCATACGAATTTTAGGATTTGTTAATGAAATATTCGATTATGAAAAAGAATATTTAAGGGATGATCGGTCAGTGTTCATGAACGCTTTTTTAAGTCCGACTGTAAATGGTCTTACTGATTACGATTAGGGCATGGGAGCCCTGTATGCCGCTGTGGAGTGGATTTTCTGCTGTTTTCTCGGACCACCTCGTGGTCCGGCTCCCGACTCCCAACGTTGTTTTCCCGTCACCCAACAAAAAGCTTCAAGAGCAACGTCCCGTCAAGGCCTGGGACACCCATAGGCCGGTGGTCATTTGACGCCGTCGTTGTGCTTCCCTTCTTTCCTTTTTCTTTCTGCCTTTTGTGCACGTTACGATGTTGGATCTTGGTTCTTGTTTGTAGTTATTGTGCCTTATAATAAGAGCAAGTACAATAATGAGTTTATATCCTGCTTACATGATATTTTTACCTATTTAGAGGAGATATGTGAAAAAGTAAGAACATCTACAGTTGGACTGGGCAAATCCGGCCCCTCAAACGCCCGCGGATGCGCGCGTCCACAGCACTGACCGGCACCGCTCAAATAATATAATCCACATCCGGACGCCTCAATTACTATGGGGCTGTTTGGTTTGTGACTGTGTCGATGCACACACATCGTCTCGCTGTTCCATCACTACTAACTAACACATGCCATCAGACTACCAAAATTTGGCATGTTTGGCTATGGTGGAGTTCATCCACGGCTGCCCTTGCCCTTCCCGGCGCCCTTGTCGTCCTTCTCGCGGAAGTGCCGGATCCGCTCGTCGCCGGAGCTGTCCTCGTTGTCGTTGTCCTTCTTCTCCTCCTTCGGTGGCAGTCCGACCATGGCATGCCACCCGATTCTGCTCTCGGGCGAGGGCAAGCGTGTTCCTTCGCTGCCGTTTCTTCACAATGCGGGCGCGGATGACTTCTTCTTCTGCAGCCGCCTGCGCCACCGCATCAGCCGCCTCCGCCGCCGCCATTTTCGCCTCGATACGGGCCTCGGCGGCCGTTATCCTCTCCTTCCCACGGCGGGCTGCCCGTTCCCAGTGGGACTCATACTCTGCCCGATCGGCGATGGGGAAGGAGAGGTGTTCCGGCTGCTGGGACCGCCAGGATCCAGCACCAGAGGACCCGAGCGCCCGGTGAGCCGACGTTATGGCATCGTGGCGGACGGATCAGTTCATCGGCAGGGCGCTGTCCTTCGGGGAGCGGTGGAGTGCAATGCGGACTGCCATTGCCTCCTCGAACCCACACGGGATGACACCCCAGTTGATGGATCCGGACTGGTCGGAGTCTGATCCGCTGCCTGCCATGGCGTAGAAGGCTGGAAACCGCTGGAGGTGAGCTCGGGTGGCGGAGGGGAGTGGAGTGGAGGGGAGTGGATTGAAGTGACTAGGGCTTGCTCCGACGAGGGGATGGGGATGAATATATGTGGGGTCGGGTGGGCCAGCATGGTCCGGGTCCGATGTGGCGGGCATGCCCGGGCGCCCCCATATCCGCCCCATATTTGGGTTGGATATGAGGGGTGCCGGTCAGGCCAGGCGTTTGAGGCCCTTTTGAGGCGTCCGTCTGGGTCAAAAAACGTGACCGGGCGGCCCGCCCGGGCATATGAGGCGGCTTTGAGGCGCCCAACTATAGATGCTCTAAGGGGAGTGAGCTTTCATACAAGAGCCTAACTATATATGCATTCCTAGGTAATTACAATAAATGTGAAGAAAGAGATAGAGAGAAGATGAAAAAGCTGCTAATGTAACAGATAACCTTACAACACACATTATTGTATGACTGTATATAGATGATGGCCATAGATGACATGACGGTTTCTTATAGCCATCATCTGGCTATATTATTAAGCATGCTCTAAGGGCATCTCCAACAACCCGCAAATTTGCTCCCACCTCCGTCCGCGGACAGGGGGCATCAGTCTGTGGACATGGATGCGGAGTCGTCTATCCGACGTTGTCCGTATATATTTCAAGCCTGGTTTTAACTAACCGGATCAAATTCGTGCAAACACGGTGGATTTTCAATGTAAATGATGAAGTTTATTACATTTCGAATATTCAGGAAAACCACGGCGGACCCTAAAGCTATCCTACGACGGCGCCTGTAGTCCACTTCCTTTGTATTCCACATGGGCGACCACGTCCTCCTGCTGTCTCCATGAACAGCGGCAGATTTAAGACCCGTGAAGTGAAGATGCGATCTCCGGCAAGAAAGAGTAGAATACGAGAGACGGACCGACCCACTTGGGACACGTTGCCCTACCGCCTCCCATGCCCTAGTCATCCTCGAAGGAGTCCACGACCTGTCCGTCGCCGGTGCCGGTGGACGTGAGGTCGATGATGGACGTGGACGGCGTGTAGGAGGCGCAACTGGCGGCGTTCTCGTCCTCGACCGCCAGCGCGGCCAACACTTGTGCGGACGCTGCCGAGTCTGGCTGCGGCAGCAATGCGTTGCGAGCGGTGCGATGAGCACGCACGACCTCGTAGAGCGCTAGCTGCTCTACAACGAAGTTTGGATTCATCGCGGCCACGGCCACCCCCTTGCGCGCTCGCTGTAGATTTGGCCCTCCGCTAGCCGGTGCTTCTCGAGGAGGAGCAGATTGTACCTCTGCTCCTCCTGCGTCTACCGAAACACCGACATAGGAGCCGGCCCAGGCTGCTCCACATCCACCATGGCGGTGGCGTAGTACGCTTGCGCCTCCTCCATGGTCAAACCAACATGTACCGACGCTGGCTCCGACACGGTGTCATTGTTGGGCCCCGTATCCATTGTGGGGTCGTCGTCAGAGAGCTCGAGGGAGCTGGCCGGCATGCCGGCCTTGATCTGCCTAGCACGACAGCTTTGCCAAGTGGCCGTGACCGTGGGAAATGCCATCAGATCCCTTGTAGGGGTCTAAGCACAGCTGGAAGTCTTGGATCGGAGGTCGCACAAAGGTTTTACCTAGGTTCAGGCCTCCAAAGAATAATACCCTACATCCTGCTTGCTTTGATATTTCATGGTGGAGGGATACCTCGTGCGAGAGGTTTACAATGGTGTTTGATGTTGCTACCGAGAGTTGTTATCCGAGATTAGGTAGGATGAAAGCCTCTTGACCTCCCCTTATATAAACCAAGGAGGTTTAGGATTTACAAGGGGGGCGATGCGATCTAGGGCGCTCCAATCTTTGTCTTGGGCGGTAGGAAGGTCCTTGATACTACCCTTAGGGTTTCGCCCAGCCTTGGGCCTTGTGGGCCCCGGCGAGGCCTAGGACCAGACTCCTCTGAATAAGCCACCCTCGGTGTATGAGACCGTCAGTAGCCCCCGAGCGTGGCGGAGGTCGCAGTGAGGGTTGCGAGACCTCCGACGGGCTCCCATACTCATGTCTTCTTGGATCCTGGATTGCTTATGAGCTTGATTCGTCCGGTAGGCCGGACGTCTGCTAGCCTGATACTTAGCCCAGCGTGGATGGATGGGTCCACCGCGGATCTTGAGGAGGTGATGCCACCGCGACAGTCGTCCTTGCTTTCTGCAAAAAGGAAACCTCGTGGAAGAAAGGAAACGTCCGTTCTGCCCTGGACGGGGGACGCTTCGGGTCTGGTTGTTTATGAAAGGAGGGAAACGGAGGGTTTCAAACCATATCATGCTCTGGCCCATTACGCCCCTCTGTCCATCTCAAGCCCTTCGTCGCGCCGCCGGTCTTCTCATCTCGCCCCCCCGCCCTCGCCGCTGATGGCGAAGACTAGGAGAGAGAAGGGGAGGCGAGTCTCCAGTCAGGAGCCGTCATCGAGCTCCGCGGGAGGGAAGTGGAAGCGAGACGCCCCCAAAGGGGGTGAAACTGGGGAGCGCCACACCCAAGTCCATGGGGAAGTGGTTTCCGTCCGCGGCCTTAGAGAGCGAGGTTAAGGGGTACAATGACGACCTCTCCATGCCAGTGGATCTGAGCGTACGACTTCTGGCCTGGAAGGCTCCACCGAAGCCCCATGCCAACGAGCACGTCTTGTGTTCTTGCTACTTCGGGCGGGGACTCGGCTTTCTAATCCACCCTTTCGTGTGTAGCCTCCTGCACTTTCTCGGCTGCCAACTCTGCCATATCCCGGCCAATGGGGTGCTCCACATCGCCAACTTCATCAACTTATGCGAGTGCTATCTTGGGATAGATCCACACTTCGAGTCAGGGGCGGAGCCCAATGGGCCAACCCTGTAGCACAGGCTACAGGGTCCAAAAGAAAATTTAGTGCTAATTATAAGGTATATGGCCCGAGGCAACAGGGTGGCCCATCGAGTGTGCATCAGGGTGGCCCATGAAACCAATGAACCAGGCCGCACCAGCTCCGAGGCACGCGCGTACGCTCTCGCAGCCCAACTCGCGGATTCAGGTACGGCTGCGGCTGGGCGTTCGGTCTTCTAGTACGTGATCGTGACTTTTCAGTTTTCTACTCGAGAAAAAAAACAGCGACCCCAGATCCCAATCCTATAGTCTTCTCATCTCCCGTGATCTGTTCCTGGCGGCTGGGCGGCTGGCGTTCGTGCAGCAGCGGCCAGCCGGGCGCCGGCAACCAGAAGGCCGCCGATCAACGGCACGACGCCGGACGCCGAACTCCTCCAACGCGAGACGCGACTAGCCGACTACGCTTTGAGTCCAAGAGACTCATTTCGTGATTTCAATTTCGATAATCTCATGAGTTTGGCTAAACTATACCCTCAGGATTTTGATTCCGGGGATTTGAGGGATCTTGATAAGGATCTATGTCTCTATATTGCTGATGTGCGCACAGATGCTAGCTTTTCCAACATAGCAACAATCACCGAGCTTTCAAAAAAAATGGTGCAAACAAGGAGACATATTATGTATCCTTTGTTTTATCGGTTGTTGAAACTAGTAATTGTGTTGCCTATTGCTACAGCTATAGTTGAGAGGTGCTTTTCAGCAATGAAATTGGTCAAAACTGACTTCGCAGTCGCCTCAATGATGACAGCTTGAGTGATGATGTTATTTGTTATGTGGAGAAAGAAGAGATGAAAAAGGTCACCAATGATCAAGTGGTTGAGTATTTCATGGCTAGAAGGAAAAGAGTTTACTGAAGGTAATTCATAAAAAAGCAAATTAAGGTACTTTCATTTGTGCATTTTATTATGTTCCACACTTCTACTTGAAAATTCAATACTAGTTTTTATACTGTAGGTTATTGAGTCTTGGTGTGTGATGAGGTGTTTTGGAATCTGAGAATGCAAGACATCCTTTTGAAGTAAATTGTCATTTGTTTTACTGTTTTATTAAGCCGTTTACCTCTTACATTTTGTTTTTTATAAACCGACTTGTATTATGTTCTGTAATTCGTGTTACAAGATCTGAAACATTTCTTTATTCATTGCATCCTCGCTTGAAAAATTTATGCCATAGTTAAGTGGTGCTTCAGGGTAAGATTAGCTCCAGATCCGCCCCTGCTTCGAGTTGTCCTGCTATTTCTTTCGGGTTTGCGTTCAGTCGAACGAAGGCGCCGTCTGCGACCTTGGGGGTGCCATTCTGCAGCTCCGTCCCAATTCCACTTTCTTCTCCCTTGGCCTCCTAAATTCCGTTCGAGAGTGACATAAGTCTTGGTTTTATGTGGAGGATCTTTGCAATGATCTGTTGGCCTTCGTGAGTGAGCCCCCTTAGAAGCTACTTTCGTGGGCTCCGCTTACCAAACCGACCCCGGAGGTCAAGGTGTTGGGGGAGGCCACCGCTTGTCTGAAGAAAGATGGGTTGACTGGAGGCCACATCGTGTGCACATGGGTGGCGCATCGTATCATGCTACTGCAGGCCCGAGGTTCCCTGATGTCCCAATACACGGGCCGAAGGACCCCGCGCGGGTTTCTTGGGAGGAGTTGGACTCTGAGGCTATCGACGCCTGCCTCGGCTTCCTGGTGGGGCCAGATGCCATCGCGAGATCTCACAAAGATACGTGCTCCCCTTTTCGGCCGATCTCCTCCCCGGTAGCGTAAGTATTTTTTCATAGCTTTCTCGCTGTTCGAAGTCCGGGAGGTCGAGTCATGATCTTCTTTTATTTTTCTTGCCAGGCGTTCGCCGCCTTTGAGACCTTCTGCACTGAGCCCCCACTCCCAGGGAAACAAGTGATCCCTGCTTTAACCTCCCTTATGGCGGTAGCTCCTTCCGGGCCTTCTCGCAAGGAGGTCGGTACCACCAAGAGAAAGGAGGGAGCCCCGAAGGAGGCCTCTGAGGGTTGGGAGGACGATTTATACGTCTCCATCGTATCTATAATTTTTTATTGTTTCATGCCAATATTCTACAACTTTCACATACTTTTGGCAACAATTTATATTATTTTCTTGGGCTAACATATTGATCCAGTGCCCAATGCCAGTTCCTGTTTGTTGCATGTTTTTTGTTTCACAGAAAATCCATATCAAACAAAGTCCAAATGCGATAAATTTTTATAGAGAAGTATTTTGAAATATATGTGATCTTTGGGAAAAAGAATCAATGCGAGACGATGCTCGAGGGGTCCACGAGCTTATTGGGTGCGCCCCTACCCTGGGCGTGCCTAGAAGGCTTGTGGCTCCCTTGTAAGTTGGTTGGGGGTGTCCTTCTTCCGCAATAAAGATAATATCCGGATAAAGATCCCCTCAAAATTTCAGCCCAATCGGAGTTACGGATCTCCTGGAATATAAGAAACGGTTTTCGGCCAGAAGAAGAGAACAGAGAGAGATCCAGTCTCAGAGGGGCTCCTGCCCTTCGGGTGCCATGGAGGCCAAGGACCATAGGGGAAACCCTCCTCCCATCTAGGGGGGGGGGAGTCCAAGGAAGAAGAAGAAGGATGGGGGCTCTCTCCCCCTCTGTCCCCGTGGCGCCAGAATGCCGCCGAGGCAATCATCGTGTGACGGCGATCTACTCCAACAAATATGTCATCTTCATCAACATCTTCATCACCTTCCCTCATCTATATTCAATGGTCCACTCTCCCGTAACCCGCTGTACCCCCTACTTGAACATGGTGCTTTATGCTTCATATTATTATCCAATGATGTGTTGCCATCCTATGATGTTTGAGTAGATTTTTGTTGTCCTATGGGTAATCGGTGAATTGCTATGATTGGTTTAAATTGCTTGTGGTTATGTTGCTATCCTTTGGTGCCCATCATATGAGCATGCGCATGGATCACACCATAGTCTTAGTTGTATGTTGATAGGACTATGCATTGGAGGGCAAGAGTGACAAAAGCTTCTTCCTACCATACAAATTGATTCTTACGGGATTGAAGGGGGACCAATATATCTTAATGCTATGGTTGGGTTTTACCTTAATGAACTTTAGTACTTGTGGATGCTTACAAATAGTTCCAATCATAAGTGCATAGAATTCCAAGTAAGGGATGACATGCTAGCAGTGGCCTCTCCCACAAAAACTTGCTATCGGTCTAGTAACTTAGCCAATTGCTTAGGGACAATTCAGCAAATCCTACCACAACTTTTCCACACTCGCTATACTAACATAATTGTTATTTTATTAGAACAACACCCAACTTTTATTTTCACATTCTTTATTATCTTGCAAACCTATCCCTTTACACCTACAAAGTACTTCTAGTTTTATTCTTGTTCTAGGTAAAGCGAACGTTAAGTGTGCATAGAGTTGTATCGGTGGTCGATAGAACTTGAAGGGAATATTAATTCTAACTTTAGCTCATCGTTGGGTTTGACACTCTTACTTATCGAGAAAGGCTATAATTGATACCCTATACTTGTGGGTTATCAAGACCTTTTTCTAGTGCCGTTGCCGGGGAGCAATAGCGTGGGGTTGATATTCTCTGTGTGCTTGTTTGCTTTATCACTAAGTAGTTTTTATTTTTTGTTCTAAGTTGTTTTATATCATTAGTTATGGATATGGAACACGAAATACCAAAACAATTAGTTATACTTGCTACTCATGGAGATGGGGAACCTCCTAAAACCCTCAATGTTGGTTATGTGAAAAATATTAAACACTATTTTAATAATCCTGATAAATCCCCATTCAACTTGATAACGGGAGATACTTTGGACGAATGGGAATACTTTAGGGATCATCGTGTTGGGGAACATAGCAATAATTCAAAATTTTGCTACGTGTCACCAAGATCAATCTAGGAGATGCTAGCAACGAGAGAGAGGGAGTGCATCTTCATACCCTTGAAGATCGCTAAGCGGAAGCGTTACAAGAACGCGGTTGATGGAGTCGTACTCGCGGCGATTCAAATCGCGGAAGATCCGATCTAGCGCCGAACGGACGGCGCCTCCACGTTCAACACACGTACAGCCCGGGGACGTCTCCTCCTTCTTGATTCAGCAAGGGGAGAGGAGAAGTTGAGGGAGAACTCCAGCAACACGACGGCGTGGTGGCGATGGAGCTCGTGGTTCTCCGGCAGAGCTTCGCTAAGCACTACGGAGGAGGAGGACTTGGAGGAGGAGAGGGCTGCGCCAGGGGAAGGGGTGCGGCTGCCCTCTCTCTCCCTCACTATATATAGGAAGGGGGATGGAGGAGGCGCCCTAGGGTTCCCTAGGGGAGGGGCGGCGGCCACAGGGGAAACCCTAGATGGGTTTGGGCGCCCCCACCCCTAGGAAACTTGCCCCCCAAGCCGGGAGGGGTGGCTGCCCAAGGGGAGGCGCCCCCACCTCTCCACGTTACGTGAGATAGGGTGGGAGGGGCGCACAACCCCTTAGTGGGCTGATGTGCCCCCTCCCCTTGGCCCATAAGGCCCCCCAACGCTTGTCGGGGCCTCCGAAACACCTTTCGGTCATGCCGGTCGTCACCCGGTACTCCCAGAACAATTCCGGACTCCAATACCCTTTGTCCAATATATCGATCTTCACCTCCGGACCATCCCGGAGTTCCTCGTCACGTCCGGGATCTCATCGGGACTCCGAACAACCTTCGGTAACCACATACTATTTCCCATAACAACTCTAGCGTCACTGAACCTTAAGTGTGTAGACCCTACGGGTTCAGGAACAATGCAGACATGACCGAGACACCTCTCCGGCCAGTAACCAATAGCGGGATCTGGATACCTATATTGGCTCCCACATGTTCAACAATGATCTCATCGGATGAACCACGATGTCGAGGATTCAGTCAATCCCGTATACGATTCCCTTTGTCTATCGGTATGTTACTTGCGCGAGATTCGACCGTCGGTATCCCCATACCTCGTTCAATCTCGTTACCGGCAAGTCTCTTTACTCGTTCCACAACGCATGATCCCGTGGCTAACTCCTTAGTCACATTGAGCTCATTATGATGATGCATTACCGAGTGGGCCCAGAGATACCTCCCCGTCATACGGAGTGACAAATCCCAGTCTCGATTCGTGCCAACCCAACAAACACTTTCGGAGATACCTGTAGTGCACCTTTATAGTCACCCAGTTACGTTGTGACGTTTGATACACCCAAAGCACTCCTATGGTATCCGGGAGTTACACAATCTCATGGTCTAAGTAAATGGTACTTGACATTAGAAAAGCTCTAGCAAACGAACTACACGATCTTGTGCTATGCTTAGGATTGGGTCTTGTCCATCACATCATTCTCCCAATGATGTGATCCCGTTATCAACGACATCCAATGTCCATGGCCAGGAAACCATGACCATCTATTGATCAACGAGCTAGTCAACTAGAGGCTTACTAGGGACATGTTGTGGTCTATGTATTCACACATGTATTACGGTTTCCGGTCAATACAATTATAGCATGAACAATAGACAATTATCAAGAACAAGGAAATATAACTATTTTATTATTGCCTCTAGGGCATATTTCCAACAGCCTCCCACTTGCACTAGAGTCAATAATCTAGTTCACATCGCCATGTGATCAAAACTCATACTTCACATCGCAATGTGACTAACACCCAAGAGTTTACTAGAGTCAATAGTCTAGTTCACATCACCATGTGATTAACACTCAATGAGTTCTAGGGTTTGATCATGTTATGCTTACGAGAGAGGTTTTAGTCAACGGGTCTGCAACATTCAGATCCGTGTGTTCTTTGCAAATATCTATTTCATATTGTAGATGTTACTAATATGCTCCACTTGGAGCTATTCCAAATGGTTGCTCCACTATACGTATCCGGCTTGCTACTCAGAGTCATCCGGATAGGTGTTAAAGCTTGCATCGACGTAACCCTTTACGCCGAACTCTTCATCACCTCCATAATCGAGAAACATTTCCTTATTCCTAAGGACAATTTTGACTTCTGTCCAATGATCCACTCCTGGATCACTCTTATACCCCCTTTCCAGACACGTGGCAAGGCACATCGCGGTACACAACATGGCATATCGTATAGAGCCTATGGCTAATGCATAGGGAATGACTTTCGTCCTTTCTCTTTCTTCTGTCGTGGTCGAGATTCAAGTCTTAACTTCACACCTTACAACTCAGGCAAGAACTCCTTCTTTGACTGATCCATCTTGAACTCCTTCAAGATCATGTCAAGGTATGTGCTCTGTGAAAGTCTTATCAGGCGTCTTGATCTATCTCTACAGATCTTGATACCCAACATGTAAGCAGTTTTACACAGGCCTTCCTTTGAAAAAACTCCATTCAAACAACCCTTTATGCTTTCCAGAAATTCTACATCATTTCTGATCAACAATATGTCATCCACATATATTTATCAAAATGTTGTAGTGCTCCCACTCACTTTCTTGCAAATACAAGTTTCTTGCAAACTTTGTATAAACCCAAATGCTTTGATCACCTCATCAAAGCATATGTTCCAACTCCGAGATACTTGCTCCAGTCCTTAGAAGGACCGCTAGAGTTTGCATACCGTTTAGCATCCTTAGGATCGACAAAACCTTCTGGTTGTATCACATACAGCCTTTCCTCACGGAAACCATCAAGGAAACTTTGTTTTGACATCCATCTGCCAGATTTCATAAATGAAAATGCATCAACTGCTAACATAATTCTAACAGACTTTAGCATCGCTATGATTGAGAAAGTCTCATCACAGTCAACTCCTTGAACTTGTCGGAAACTTCTTTGAGACAAGTCGAGCTTCATAAATGGTGACATTACCATCAGCGTCTGTCTTCTTCTTAAAGATCCATTTATTCTCAATGGCTTGCCGATCATCGGGCAAGTCCACCAAAGTACATACTTTGTTCTCATACATGGATCCTATCTCGGATTTCATGGCTTCCAGCCATTTGTTGGAATCCGGTCCCACCATCGCTTCTCCATAGCTCATAGGTTCATCGTTGTCCAACAACATGACCTTTAAGACAGGGTTACCACTCAGAAGTTGTACACACCCTTGTCGACCTACGAGGTTCGATAGTAACTTGATCTGAAGCTCCATGATCATCATCATTAGCTTTCTCTTCAACTGAGGTAGGTGCCACAGAAACATCTTTCTGTGTTGCGCTACTCTCTGGTTGAAGTAAAGGTTCAACAACCTCATCAAGTTCTATCTTCCTCCCACTCAATTCTTTTGAGAGAAACCCTTTCTCGAGAAAGGACCTGTTCCTAGCGACAAACATTTTGCCCTCAGATCTGAGATAGAAGGTATACCCAATCGTCTTGTTTGGGTATTCTATGAAGACACAATTTTCCGCTTTGGGTTCGAGCTTTTCTGGCCGAAGCCTATTGACATAAGCATCGTAGCCCCAAACCTTAAGAAACAACAACTTAGGTTTCTTGCCAAACCATAGTTCATACGGTGTCGTCTCCACGGACTTAGATGGTGCCCTATTAAAGTGAATGTAATTGTCTCTAATGCATAACCCCAAAATACTAGCGGTAGATCGGTAAGAGACATCATAGATCGCACCATATCCAATAGGGTGCAATTACGACGTTCAGACACACCATTACGCTATGGTGTTCCAGGTGGCGTCAACTGTGAAACGATTCCACCTTGTCTTTAGTGATTGCCAAACTCATAACTCAGATACTCTCCCCTTGATCAGATCGTAGGAACTTGATCTTCTTGTTATGATGATTCTCAACTTCACTCTGAAATTGCTTGAACTTTTCAAACGTTTTCAGACTTATGCTTCATTAAGTAAATATACCCATATCTACTCAATTCATCGGTGAAGGTGAGAAAATAACGATATCCACCGCGTGCGTCAACACTCATTGGACCGCACACATCAGCATGTCTGATTTCCAACAAGTCACTTGCCCGTTCCATTGTTCCAGAAAACGGGGTTTTAGTCATCTTGCCTATGAGGCATGGTTCGCATGTGTCAGTTGATTCAAAATCAAGTGACTCCAAAAGTCCATTAGCATGGAGGTTCTTCATGCGCTTTACACCAATATGACCTAAGCGGTAGTGCCACAAGAAAGTGGTACTATCATTATCAACTCTACATCTTTTGGCATCAATGTTATGAACATGTGTATCACTACGACCAAGATTCAATAAACCATTCACATTGGGTGCATGACCATAGAAGGTGTTACTCATGTAAACAGAATAACCATTATTCTCTGACTTAAATGAATAACCGCATTGCAATAAACATGATCTAATCATGTTCATGCTCAACGCAGACAACAATGCAAACAACATTTATCTGGGTTCAACACTAATCCCGAAGGTAGAGGGAGCGTGCGATGGTGATCATATCATCCTTGGAAACACTTCCAACACATATCGTTACCTCGCCCTTAGCTAGTCTCTGTTTATTCCGTAGCTTTTGTTTCGAGTTACCAATATTAGAAACTGAACCGGTATCTAATACCCATGTGCTACTAGGAGTACTAGTAAGGTACACATCAATAACACACATATCAAATATACTTTTGTTGAAGTTGACAACCTTCTTATCTACCAAGTATTTGAGGCAGTTCCGCTTCCAGTGACCGTTCCCCTAATAGAAGCACTTCTTCTCGGGTATGGGTTCTTGGGTTTCTTCCCTGGAGCGGCAACTGGCTTGCCATTCATGAAGTTTCCCTTCTTGCCCTTGCCCTTCTTTGAAACTAGTGGTCTTGTTAACCATCAACACTTGATGCTCCTTCTTGACTTCTACCTTTACGGCCTTAAGCACGACGAACAGCTCCGGGATCAACTTCCCTTGCATGTTATAGTTCATCACGAAGCTCTAGTTAGCTTGGTGATAGTGACTGGAGAACTCCGTCAATCACTTCTCTTATCTGGAAGATTAACTCCCACTTGATTCAAGCGATTGAAGTACCCAGACATTCTGAGCACATGCTCACTGGCTGAGCTATTCTCCTCCATCTTGTAGGCAAAGATCTTTTCAGAGGTCTCAAACCTCTCAACATGGGCATGAGCCTGAAATACCAATTTCAGCTCTTGGAACATCTCATATGTTCCATCGCGTTCAAAACGCTTTTGGAGCCCTGACTCTAAGCCGTAAAGCATGGCGCACTAAACTATTAGGTAGTCATCAGAACTTGTCTGCCAGATGTTCACAACATCCAGAGACGATGCCAGAGGGGTTGGAACACCGAGCGGTGCATCAAGGACAGAAGCCTTCTGTGTAGCAGTGAGGACAATCCTCAGACTACGACCCTAGTCCGCACAATTTCTTACAATATCTTTTAGCTTAGTCTTTCTCTAGGAACGTATTAAAACAAGGAGCTAAAGCGCGAGCTATTAATCCACAACATAATTTGCAAAGACAATTTAGACTATGTTCATGATAATTAAGTTCATCTAATCAAATTATTTAATGAACTCCCACTCAGATAGACATCCCTCTAGTCATCTAAGTGATACATGATCCGAATTAACTAGGTCGTGTCCGATCATCACGTGAGACGGACTAGTCATCAATGGTGAACATCTCCATGTTGATCGTATCTACTATACGACTCATGTTCGACCTTTCGATCTCTTGTGTTCCGAGGCCATGTCTGTACATGCTAGGCTCGTCAAGTCAACCTAAGTGTTTCGCATGTGTAAATCTGGCTTACACCCGTTGTATGCGAACGTTAGAATCTATCACACCCGATCATCACATGGTGCTTCGAAACAACGAATCTTCACAACGGTGCACAGTTAGGGGGAACACTTTTCTTTAAATTTTAGTGAGGGATCATCTTATTTAATGCTACCGTCGTTCTAAGCAAATAAGATGTAAACATGACAAACATCACATGCAAATCATAAAGTGACATGATATGGCCAATATCATCTTGCGCCTTTGATCTCCATCTTGGAGGCGCGACATGATCACCTTCGTCACCGGCATGACACCATGATCTCCATCATCATGATCTCCATCATCGTGTCTTCATGAAGTTGTCTCTCCAACTATTACTTCTACTACTATGGCTAACGGTTAGCAATAAAGTAAAGTAATTACATGGCGTTTTCATTGACACGCAGGTCATACAATAAATTAAGACAACTCCTATGCTTCCTGCCGGTTGTCATACTCATCGACATGCAAGTCGTGATTCCTATTACAAGAACATGATCAATCTCATACATCACATATATAATTCATCACATCCTTTTGGCCATATCACATCACATAGCATACCCCGCAAAAACAAGTTAGACGTCCTCTAATTATTGTTGCATGTTTTACGTGGCTGCTATGGGTTTCTAGCAAGAACGTTTCTTACCTACGCAAAAGCCACAACGGTGATATGCCAATTGCTATTTACCCTTCATAAGGACCCTCTTCATCGAATCCGATCCGACTAAAGTGGGAGAGACAGACACCTGCTAGCCACCTTATGCATCAAGTGCATGTCAGTCGGTGGAACCTGTCTCACGTAAGTGTACGTATAAGGTCGGTCCGGGCCGCTTCATCCTACAATGCCGCTGAATCAAGATAAGACTAGTAACGGTAAGCAAATTGAACAAAGCATCGCCCACAACTACTTTGTGTTCTACTCGTGCATAGAATCTACGCATAGACCTAGCTCATGATGCCACTGTTGGGGAACGTAGCAATAATTCAAAATTTTGCTACGTGTCACCAAGATCAATCTAGGAGATGCTAGCAACAAGAGAGAGGGAGTGCATCTTCATACCCTTAAAGATCGCTAAGCAGAAGCGTTACAAGAACGCGGTTGATGGAGTCGTACTCGCGGCGATTCAAATCGCGGAAGATCCGATCTAGCGCCGAACGGACGGCGCCTCCGCGTTCAACACACGTACAGCCCGGGGACGTCTCCTCCTTCTTGATCCAGCAAGGGGAGAGGAGAAGTTGAGGGAGAACTCCAGCAGCACGACGGCGTGGTGGCGATGGAGCTCGTGGTTCCCCGGCAGAGCTTCGCTAAGCACTACGGAGGAGGAGGAGTTGGAGGAGTTGGAGGAGGAGAGGGCTGCACCAGGGGAAGGGGTGTGACTGCCCTCTCTCTCCCTCACTATATATAGGAAGGGGGATGGAGGAGGCGCCCTAGGGTTCCCTAGGGGAGGGGCGGCGGCCACAGGGGAAACCCTAGATGGGTTTGGGCGCCCCACCCCTAGGAAACTTGCCCCCCCAAGCCGGGAGGGGTGGCTGCCCAAGGGGAGACGCCCCACCTCTCCATGTTACGTGAGATGGGGTGGGAGGGGCGCACAGCCCCTTAGTGGGCTGATGTGCCCCCTCCCCTTGGCCCATAAGGCCCCCAACGGTTGCCGGGGCCTCCGAAACACCTTTCGGTCACGCCGGTCGTCACCCGGTACTCCCAGAACAATTCCGGACTCCAATACCCTTCGTCCAATATATCGATCTTCACCTCCGGACCATCCCAGAGTTCCTCGTCACGTCCGGGATCTCATCCGGGACTCCGAACAACCTTCGTAACCACATACTATTTCCCATAACAACTCTAGCGTCACCGAACCTTAAGTGTGTAGACCCTACGGGTTCGGGAACCATGCAGACATGACCGAGACACCTCTCCGGCCAGTAACCAATAGCGGGATCTGGATACCCATATTGGCTCCCACATGTTCCACGATGATCTCATCGGATGAACCACGATGTCGAGGATTCAGTCAATCCCGTATACAATTCCCTTTGTCTATCGGTATGTTACTTGCCCGAGATTCGACCATCGGTATCCCCATACCTCGTTCAATCTCGTTACCGGCAAGTCTCTTTACTCGTTCCGCAACGCATGATCCCGTGGCTAACTCCTTAGTCACATTGAGCTCATTATGATGATGCATTACCGAGTGGGCCCAGAGACACCTCTCCGTCATACGGAGTGACAAATCCCAGTCTCGATTCGTGCCAACCCAACAGACACTTTTGGAGATACCTGTAGTGCACCTTTATAGTCACCCAGTTACGTTGTGACGTTTGATACACCCAAAGCACTCCTACGGTATCCCGGAGTTACACAATCTCGTGGTCTAAGTAAATGATACTTGACATTAGAAAAGCTCTAGCAAACGAACTACACGATTTTGTGCTATGCTTAGGATTGGGTCTTGTCCATCACATCATTCTCCCAATGATGTGATCCCGTTATCAACGACATCCAATGTCCATGGCCACGAAACCATGACCATCTATTGATCAACGAGCTAGTCAACTAGAGGCTTACTAGGTACATGTTGTGGTCTATGTATTCACACATGTATTACTGTTTCCGGTCAATACAATTATAGCATGAACAATAGACAATTATCATGAATAAGGAAATATAATAATAACTATTTTATTATTGCCTCTAGGGCATATTTCCAACACATCGCTTGTCACAAAAAGGGAAACTCCTATGGGATCAAATTGATTGTTTCCAATTGTATGCTTGGAATTCATGCTTAAGGTATGATTATACTTGTTGTACTAAGATGAAGGCTCCACACCTTCACTTTTCATGTGAATTTAATGATAATGAAACCTTGGATTCTTATGCTAATGGTGTATACGATTACTATGATGTGGAACAAATAGAAGAATTTGGGTGCCTATGAAATTGAATCTTTGTTTGAAAAGTATGAATATTGTGATGATGCTATTTACATATCTGAAATTATGTTATACTAAATATATGTATGAGAATTATAAATATAATGCCCATATTGATGAATTTATTGAGAAAGTCTCAGTTGTCCAAGAAGAGAGTAATATTTTGCAGGAATCTATGGAAGAAGAAATTGCTGAAATTGCGAGCTCATTAGATGAAAAAGATGACGAGGAGAGCGAAGAACAAAAGGAGGAAGAGCAGATTAGCTACCCGTGCCCATCTTCTAATGAGAGTAACTCTTCAACTCATGCATTGTTTAATTTTCCTTCATGCTTACCGAAGGATGAATGCTATGACAATTTTTATGATCCCTTAGATTCGTTTGAAATATCTCGTTTTGATGAAACTAATGCTTGTGGCCATGATGCCAATACGAATGATACTTATGAAGATGAACTTGCTATAGTTCCTTATGTTGAACATGAAATTGTTGCTATTGCACCCACACATGATAGTCCTACTATTTTTATGAATTCTCCTAACTACACTATATCAGAGAAGTTTGCACTTATTAAGGATTATATTGATGGGTTGTGTTTTACCGTTGCACATGATGAATTTAATGAATATGATATGCATGTGCTTGCTACTCCTAATTGCAATTATTATGAGAGAGGAAACTACATCTCCGCCTCTCTATGTTTCTAACACGATAAAATTGCAAGAAACTGTTTATGCTATGTATCGGCCTTTACTATGTGTGCATGAATTGTTCTTTTATGACATGCCGATGCATACGAAGAGAGTTAGACTATGTTGTTATGTGATATATGTTGCTTTATGCTCACTACTAAATTATAAATCATTTTTAATTAAAATTGGCTTTCATATACCTTGGGATCCGGGTGGATAAATTACTTGAGCACTATATGCCTAGCTTAATGGCTTTAAAGAAAGCGCTGCCTGGGAGACAACCTGGAAGTTTTAGAGAGTAATTTCTGTTGTGTGCTTTTAAAAAACATTTTAAAAATACAAAATACAAAAATATAGAGGGGAATTATAACCCACAAGTATAGGGGACCGCAACAGTTTTCGAGGGTAGAGTATTCAACCAAAATTTATAGATTCGACACAAGGGGAGCCAAAGAATACTTGTTAGTATTAGCAGTTGAGTTGTCAATTCAACCACACCCGGAGACTAAATATTTGCAATAGCGTGATCGGTAGCACAGTAGTATGATAGTTTGATAGCAGTAGTAAAGGTAGCAACAATAGCAGTAACAGTGGTAGCAATAATTCTGTAGTAGTTGTAACAGTAGCAACAAAACTAGTAACTTAGCAAGAGCAATATGTGGAAAAACTCGTAGGCATTGGATCGGTGATTTCGTTGGATAATATTTATCATATAACAGTCATAACCTAGGGCGACACGGAACTAGCTCCAGTTCATCAATATAATGTAGGCATGTATTTCGTAAATAGTCATACGTGCTTATGGAAAAGAACTTGCATGCCATCTTTTGTCCTACCCTCCCATGGCAGCGGGGTCCATAAGGAAACTAAGGGATATTAAGGCCTCTTTTTAATAGAGAACTGGAACAAAGCGTTAACAAATAGTGAGTACATGAACTCCTGAAATTACAGTAACCACCAAAAAGAATCCCAATTATTGTCACCTTGGGGTATGCGGATCATAACACGTAATAGGTGCATATAACTTGCATGGTAGGATCTAGAACACAAATATATTGGTGAAAACATAAATGGTTCAGATCTGAAATCATGGCACTCGGGCCCTAGTGTGACAAGCATTAAGCATAGCAAAGTCATAGCAACACCAATCTCAGAACATAGTGGATACTAGGGATCAAGCCCTAACAAAACTAACTCGATTACATGGTGAGTCCCATCCAACCCATCACCGTCCAGCAAGCCTACAAAGATATTACTCACTCCCAGTGGTGAGCATCATGAAATTGGTGATGGAGGATGGTTGGTGATGACGATGGCGGCGAATCCCCCTCTCCGGAGCCCAGAACGGACTCCAGATATGCCCTCCCGATGAAGAACAATAGGTGGCGGCGGCTCTGTATCGTGAAACGTGATGAAACTTTCTCCTTGATTTTTTTCCTGGGAAATAGGAATTTGTAGTATCCAGAATAGGGTCAACGGAGCCTCGTGGGCCCCACTACCCACCAGGGCGCACCAGAGGGGGCGACGCACCCTCGTGCCTAGTGGGCAGCTGGGCCCCCTCCAGTGGGTCTTGATTCCAATATTTTTTTACTCCAAAATAATTCTCCAAAAAGTTTCGTCCAATTTCGAGAACTTTTATTTCTGCACAAAAACAACACCATGGTAGTTCTGCTGAAAACAACGTCAGCCGGGTTAGTTTCATTCAAATCATGCAAATTAGAGTCCAAAACAAGAGCAAAAGTGTTTGGAAAAGTAGATACGATGGAGACATATCAGGGAACCTAAAACTTTTTCAAAGAGAAAAGTAAAAGTGAGAAAGACGAACACCGTTGAAGTGGGGGCGTTGTTGAACTTTGTTCATGCCCATGGAAACTTTGTGAATCCTGATTACAAATTTTTTTCAACAAAAATAATTATCCCCTTGTACAAATTATTTTATTATAAATATAATGTGCCAATATTTACCTTTAGGGTGTTTAAATTGCTTGCTTGGTGTGTGCAATGCAAAAACATAAACAATGGCTGTAGTGCGTGAATTTTCATATTTTACTCGAACGTCGAAGTTTCTGAATTTTTTACACAATAATGCTATGCAAAAAATTTATCATGTCCTAAGGTTTCAGAATTTTTTGGGTTACAGAAGTATATGTACCATTTGCATCTTTATAGACTGTCATGTTTTCACAGATTGCTATTATAGTTTCTTTATTTGCTTATGTTTGAAATCTTGTTGAGTCGCATTGACTTGGGAGCCGTAGAATTGTGATAGCATACAGTGGGTAATGTTTGATTATAATTATACAATAGTGTTACGACAGAACATGATGGGATTTGATGTTATATGCATTAACCCCTCTAATAAAAAGTTCGGTTAAGTTTTGTGTGGATGAAGTGTTCGAAGATCGAGGAGGTATCGATATGAGAAGAATAAGGAGAGGTAAGAGTTAAAGCTTGGGGATGCCCAAGGCACCCCAAGTAAATATTCAAGGAGACCAGAGCGTCTAAGCTTGGGGATGCCCTGGAAGAAATCCCATCTTTGTTCTTCGACAATTATCGGTATGTCTCTGTTTTTGTTTTGTTCACATGGTATGCGTAAATTCTTCGGGCATCTTTTATGTTTATTTTTCTTTTCTTTTATGCACCATGCTGGTATGGGATGGTCATTGGTTGATTTATAGAATTTTCTATGCACTTCACTTATATCTTTTGAGTATTGATACGTCTCCAACGTATATATAATTTTTGATTGTTCCATGCTATGATAGTATCAATCTTGGATGTTTATTATCCAATTATATATGATTTCTTGGGACTAACCTATTAACATAGTGCCCAGTGCCAGTTGTTGTTTTTTTGCTTCTTTTGGCTTTTTAGAAAATCAGTACCAAACGAAGTCCAAATGCTATGAAACTTTTTGATGAAATTTTCTGGACCAGAAGGGACCCTAGAAGCTTTGGAAGAAGACCTAAAGAGTCACGAGGGAGCGACAAGATTGCCAGGCGTTCCCCAGGGGGCGCCCCCAGGCTTGTGGGACCCTCGTGGCACCTCTTGACCTAATTCCAGCACTATAAATTCCCAAATATTCCTAATACATCAGGGAGCCACCCAAAATACTTTTTCCGCCGCTAGCAAGTTTCTTCTCTTCACAGATCCCATCTGGATACCTTTTCTGGTACTCTGCCGAAGGGGAATCGATCACGGAGGGCCTCTACGTCAACCTAATTGCATCCCTTCCGATGATGTGTGAGTAGTTTACCACAGACCTACGGGTCCATAGCTAGTAGTTAGATGGCTTCTTCTCTCTCTTTGATCTTCCATACAATGTTCTCCCTGATGTTCTTGGAGATCTATTCGATGTAATCCTTTTTGCGGTGTGTTTGTTGGGATCCAATGAATTGTGGGTTTATGATTAGATTATTCATGAATGTTATTTGAGTCTTCTCTGGACTCTTTTATGCATGATTGTTATAGCTTTGTATTTCTCTCCGATCTATCCGTTTGGTTTGGCCAACTAGATTGATTTATCTTGCAATGGGAGAGGTGCTTTGTGATGGGTTTGATCTTGCGTTGCTCAATCCTAGTGACAGAAAGGGACATGACATGTATTTGTATCGTTGCCATTAGGGATAAAAAGATGGGTTTTATTCATATTAATTGGGTTTACTTTGTCTACCTCATGTCATCTTGCTTAAGGCGTTACTCCATTCTTTATGAACTTAATACTCTAGATGCATGCTAGATAGCCATCGATGTGTGGAGTAATAGTAGTAGATGCAGGCAGGAGTCGTTCTACTTGTCTCGGACACGATGCATATATACATGATCATTGCCTTGAATATCGTCATAACTATGCGCTTTTCTATCAGTTGCCCAACAGTAATTTGTTTACCCATCGCATGCTATGTTCTAGAGAAAAGCCTCCAGTGAAAACTATGCCCCTCGGGTCTACTTTTATCATATATTAAAATCTAAAAATACCTTGCTGCAATTTATTTACCGTTATTTTACTTTGTTTTTTTGTCTATCTATCACTATGAGATTTGATCCTTGCAATTAACCGCAAAGGGATTGACAACCCCTTGTTTGCATTGGGTGCAAGTATTTGTTATTTTGTGTGTTGGTGTTGTTCACGAGGTCTTGCGTGGTTCTCCTACTGGATTGATAACCTTGGTTCAACTGATAAACGGTCCAGGACACCGTTAGTAGCCCCCTGAACCGGTCTTCAAGTTGGGGACGCCCCTCGATTCTTGCGAACTGTTCTTCATCTTCGGTTGTCGGTCTTGAAAACCGGTTCAACAAATCTTCTCATCTTCGATCTTGAGGATCGCCGAAATGCATTCGACGAGTTTACACGTCGGGTATCCGAGGAGCCCCTTTAAGTTTCCGTCCTTTATCAATGCCTTGTTGTTTTTATGCCACACCTCGGGTCTGAAGTTGTTCCCGGGCGGCAGTGTCCTCTTGCGTCCAAGCCCCAATGCCGGACTGTATTCGAGGTATATTTTGCAGCCGAGCACCAACGCCGGGCTGTATCCGAGCCCCAACGCCGGACTATATCCAAGCTCCAACGCCGGACTGTATCCGAGGTGTCATAGACCACCTTGGTTCTAAAAAGTTGATGGAGTTTAGCTGTGCCTAATGCCGGAAATGCCCTCTATGGAGCCAGCCACTGGCGCCCGAGCTTTATGCCGGACTGCTTCCAAGGTGGTGCACCACCCCGACTGCGGGCTGATTTTTTGCGAATATTTTTGATTGGTGCAATTTATTCTCTGCCGAGATATATAGCTAGTATATGTATATCCAGTAGCCCTCAAGGTGTGTCGGTCTAAAACCCGAGATGCACCTGAAGGAAAACATAAAACTGCTGATCCTAGTAGCTCCTGAGACTCAGGTCGATTTGCGAAATCGGCCTGAGGATCAACTCCTAGCTCGGCAGCATACGTAGGAATAGAAACGCAGTGTAATATATAATAAAGATCAGCGGATGGGCCCCTGAGAGAGGGTCGTGAGAAGTCACCGTGATATATTAGCTTGATGCCAGATAGGTCCAGATGGTACTTATTGTTGTCCCATAGTTCGATCAAGCCGAACACTGAGCCCTTTGGATTTTCTGCATTGAATAGGCAATGCAGTAGCCCCCGAGACACTGGTCGGGTGGCAACACCAGATCAGGGGATCGATGTGCCCCTTTAATATTTATAAATAATGAGCACGAAGCCCAGCAGCCCCCGAGCCTTAATGTGGGCACGGGTGGCCGAATTAAGGATCGATATCCAGAGTAAAATCACAGATTATGTGTAATGATTCTATGTATCCAAGTACTTTACATCATTATTTTGACTCCACTGCGACCGTTTATCAGTTGAAAGTGGCCCATCGTCGGCTTCTACCCCTTGGTAGATACTACGCAGGGTGTTTCCGCACTAACAAAACAACCCTTAGCCGACGTCTCGGTGCCCGGAGGCGGTTGTGTTAGCAGAAACGAGGCAATCAGATATGCGGGCTTTATAACGTTCACTTAGTCATAGGAGCTTAAAGTTGGAAGGCCAGTTACTAGCCTCCGGTTAGTGTTCGGCGACAGTCGAGGTCAAGCCGTAAACACTTCGGCCAATATTATGAACGACCCGTCATTTAACACAGTCATCGGATTGCTGACCAGTTTACGCTTATTGTGACAGTCAGTTTTCGGCTTTCTCCACTGAGGCGCTTAACCATGCTAGCTGGAAGCACAATCGCAGTGGTTCTCCCGTTGCGCACCTAGCCGAACAAAGCGGAACGTAGGAGGCAAGCACAGGAGCTGGGCAACCCAACTATTGACCAAAGGCGCAATTCGAAACCGATGCATATACAGCAATGTCTGAGAATGTTTTTGCCGAATCCCTAAAGGTGCCCGGCGCCGCACTACGAGACTAATGCTGGAAACACACAAATAGTTTAAAAGTGCCATAGGCTTGGAAAACCGAAAACTTCAGTAAAAACTGGACGCCCGAACTAGATCAAGTGTTCGGTGCCAAATCGGAAATTGGTCTTAGAAAAAAAGGTGCTTCTGTCGTGCTTTATCATGACACATCTTATCTCAAGACCCAAGCGGGTCAGCCTACGGCTTCAACCTCCTATCCCGAAGGCGGAGTACTTCTCGTTAGGCCAGTTTAGCAAACTAAACTCTAGCGGCTTTGAGAGAGAAATTAGGCTCCCCGGCTAGTGACCACACACTCGTGTCAAAAAAGGAGTGATAAATAATAATAATAATAATAATAATAATAAACTTTGCAACGACTAAGAAGAAGAACACTTATTATAAAACGGCTCATATAAATTTAAGAGTCCCCAAGTGACTTGTGTAAAAGAATTTTATGCATAATGATTGTATGCACCAAAGTACTAATATCATATCTTTGTTCACCCAAACTTTAAACGCGTCTTAACCGACCGTCGACTTCTCCCTCTTCGGTCAAGGACCGAAAAGTGTTATGTAGTCCACCTGTCGAGAATATCGACGGTGTTTCCGATAACCAGGCAATCAGGCCATAAGGCTATAACAGACAAAGCGCGCTCAGGGAACTTATGCTATATTACTGACGAAGTGTAAGAAGCATATTCGAAGAAAATAGTACCCCCACTGATATCTTTCTTCGGTGCTCATTGTTACTATGAGACTTGTGCAATAGATTTTTTGTACTCATGAGTTCCGTTGTGTGCCGACCATAATTGAAAACTATAAGAGCGCTAGCTTTCGGCTTCACCCAGTCTGAGGTCCGGCTCGGATGACCCGATCGTGACAATCGCAGAGGTGCTCCCTTTACTCCCTAGCCGAACAATCGGGAACGTAGGGGTAAACACAGGAGCGAGGCAACCCAGCTTGCAAATCGCTTAAGTCAATATGGTGCATATTGTGGCGTGATACACGAACAAGGAACGAAGCCGTACAAGTATAATCATATGCAAGAGGAAAGGCTTCATGAAGAAAGCCCCCAAGTGAACTGGGTATTTGAATTTGTGTGTCACAAACAAAGTTATGACAAGGAATTTTTTCACAAACAACTTTTTGTCAAAAAAGTGTAATGCTTGGTCGAACCGAACATAAGTTAAAAATTGTAAAACTTTGAGCATGAAAGCGACTTAGTTGGTTAGTGTGTTCGGCATTGATGGCGCGGTCCGAGCTTGATGCGGGACAAGATTCCATCCCCCAAGCCGGTCCCGAGGTGGCGGAGCGAAGAGCTCGGCACTCCGAAGTGGTGACATAGCGCGACCAATGCAGGCCGCCGAAGTCCCCGGTGTGGGTTAATGAGGTGTTGACGAAGCCCCCCGTCCAGCCGAGGTCACATGGTATGTTAGTACGCCAAGGTGACAACACTGCCCGACCCGAATCATTTACCTGTGCACAAAAAATAGTGCAAACCGGAGATAATAATAATAATGATAAATTAAAAATGTTGCATAATAAATAATTTATGCAAAGTGAGTAATAAAAGAAATATGGCCTGGCACCGAAGTCAATGTCGATGCAGGGCGTCGGCGTGATGCGGTAAAGGTGTGGCAAAGCCAGAATTCACAGGTCGGTCCGAGTTCTGGATGCGGCGTTCGCCGGACTATGTACGGGAACTGACCGAGCCACCACGCGACCGTCGTTAATGCGGCCATCATTTGATAGACCTATGTACAGATGATGGACAAACCAGAGTAATAATTCCTTGGGAAAAATAATACCAAACAAGCAAAAAATACTAGGATTAATAGCACCTGGTTTATTTGTTGTAGCAATCCAAAGAAAAGTGACTCCCAAAAATGGGACTCGATCCGCATTCTCATTGCCAGATGGGCGGTGAAGCGATGGCATGGCGATGCTGGTAAATGTTGGCTCGCCGAGGCCAAGCCCCCGGTCCAGCTAACGTGACGAAGCCGGTTGACTGGTGACGCCGAAGTCTCCGGAGTAGGTTGATGAAGAGATGGCGAAGCCCCTGGTCCAGCCGAGGTGTTGAAGCCTCGATGTCAGCCGATGAGTCGAAGTAGGTCGGCGTAATCGACATCGGCTTGGAAAAGCAACAGTGCGGCCCTGCCGATGCAGGTCGTGTCTCGTGACGTGGTCAATGCCGGCTTGATGAAGACACCGTGCGGCGATGCCGGCGTGCCCGCTCTGTGTAATCCATGGGGCAGCGATGTTGGTGATGATTTATCCTTTGTGATGCCGAACTCCTGTTCGGCTCGCCGAGATGATGATCCGAAGAAGTTGAGCTCGGCTCAACAAAGTGACGACGTGTCTAGTGCAGGTCGCCAGCCGAGGAGCAATATTGCCGGACTGGTTTGACACCGGCATGATGGTGAGGATCATGTTCAAAATATTTTAAAGTTAGTGGGATGTGTTCGGGAACAAAACACAATACCCCATATGTTGAGGATATAACCATTAGAGTCACCCGCCCAGGAGGGGCCGGGTTACGTTATAATGATCATCACGTGAAGCCCAGTACCAAGCTCGAGGATGGCGGTTCAGTAATGGGCTTAAGACCCGGAGGCGGCTTAAGGCCCGTAGTGATAAACCGCTGTTATGGCAAGACTTGTAGTGTAAGGCAAGGATAGTTAAGAGTCCGAGCCGGACACTGTTATGAGCCGGCTGGGACTCAGAGAGCCGTTGGGCGTCAACCTCTCTATATAAAGGGACGGCCCGGTGGCGGTTCAGGACAGGCAACATCAGATCGATAGCCAGGCATAGCGGTTAAGCTCCCTGGTCATCGAAACCCTAAGTAATTCCACCTCAACTGGAGTAGGCTTTTACCTTCACCGTAAGGGGCCGAACCAGTATAATCCTCGTGTCCTTTGTCCCGTTTAAGCCCTTTAAGCTTCCTAGCTGCGATGGCTCCACGACTAAGTCCTTGCACGAGGACATCTGCCGTGACAATTCCAAACAAGCAAAAAATACTAGGATTAATAGCACCTGGTTTATTTGTTGTAGCAATCCAAAGAAAAGTGACTCCCAAAAATGGGACTCGATCCGCATTCTCATTGCCTGATGGGCGGTGAAGCGACGGCATGGCGATGCTGGTAAAGGTTGGCTCGCCGAGGCCAAGCCCCCGGTCCAGCTAACGTGACGAAGCCGGTTGACTGGTGACGCCGAAGTCTCCGGAGTAGGTTGATGAAGAGACGGTGAAGCCCCCGGTCCAGCCGAGGTGTTGAAGCCTCGATGTCAGCCGATGAGTCGAAGTAGGTCGGCGTGATCGACATCGGCTTGGAAAAGCAACAGTGCGGCCCTGCCGATGCAGGTCGTGTCTCATGACGTGGTCAATGCCGGCTTGATGAAGACACCGTGCGGCGATGCCGGCGTGCCCGCTCCGTGTAATCCATGGGGCAGCGATGTTGGTGATGATTTATCCTTCGTGATGCCGAACTCTTGTTCGGCTCGCCGAGATGATGATCCGAAGAAGTTGAGCTCGGCTCAACAAAGTCACGACGTGTCTAGCGTAGGTCGCCAGCCGTGGAGCAATATTGCCGGACTGGTTTGACACCGGCATGATGGTGAGGATCATGTTCAAAAGATTTTAAAGTTAGTGGGATGTGTTCGGGAACAAAACACAATACCCCATATGTTGAGGATATAACCATTAGAGTCACCCGCCCAGGAGGGGCCGGGTTACGTTATAATGATCATCACGTGAAGCCCAGTACCAAGCTCGAGGATGGCGGTTCAGTAATGGGCTTAAGACCCGGAGGCGGCTTAAGGCCCGTAGTGATAAACCGCTGTTATGGCAAGACTTGTAGTGTAAGGCAAGGATAGTTAAGAGTCCGAGCCGGACACTGTTATGAGCCGGCTGGGACTCTGAGAGCTGTTGGGCATCAACCTCTCTATATAAAGGGACGGCCCGGCGGCGGTTCAGGACAGGCAACATCAGATCGATAGCCAGGCATAGCGGTTAAGCTCCCTGGTCATCGAAACCCTAAGTAATTCCACCTCAACTGGAGTAGGCTTTTACCTTCACCGTAAGGGGCCGAACCAGTATAATCCTCGTGTCCTTTGTCCTGTTTAACCCCTTTAAGCTTCCTAGCTGCGATGGCTCCACGACTAAGTCCTTGCACGAGGACATCTGCCATGACAATTCCACGACAGTTGGCGCCCACCGTGGGGCCAGCGCACGGTGTATTTGAGTTCTTGAAGGGCAGCTTCGAAGGGCTCAAGCGATACGCTGTGGGCCGGATGACCAAGAGTCATTGTGGCAAGCTCTACATCAACGATGCAGGCTGGGGCCCCGACGCCAGCTCAATCGAGTACGGGTACCGGGTCCCCTTCGGCGGAATTCACGTTTTCATTGGCAAGATTGGCGAGCCAGGCCCTGAGCCGGACCACTGCGCCGACCCCATCGAGACGGCTCAGCGTGCAAGACCCGCCCGGACTCTGCCTGCTTTGAAGCGTGCTTTCGTGGGATGCGTCCATGGAGGACTCTCTGAAGGATCTAGATCTGGCGATGAGACGGCCGCTCGCTCTGACGGCGGGTCGTCCACAGACGAGACCAACTCGTTATATCAACTTCAAGATGGCAGGCTCAGGGGCGGCTCCGATGGCGACAGTATTCCGGACCCCTTTGAGCCGCCCAGCTGGGTCGGGATCTTCATGGCCGGCGCACAACCTGTTCAAAACCCCGCTGCTGGGGCAGGAGGCCCTACGCACTCGCCGGCTCAGGCACTGATGGATCTCACAGATAAGATGACAGCCCTGTTAACTGCTACGGTCGTCCCAGCGGATCAAGCTCAGCATGATGCGGAGGTGGCACAGTTAAAGCTGGATATAGCGAGAGCCAAGGAAGATCTAGCAGCGGAAGGGATCAGGATGGCTGCAGAGCGGGCGGCTCTCGACGCCCAGACTCAGCTGATTCAGGCGCAGTCTTTCTGGCTCACGATGGATCAGAACGCATCCAATGAGATCATGAGAAGGAGGCATCAGAAGGCTCAATCTCGACTCCCTCCGGTTTACGATCCTCGAAACCTTTTCAACACGCCTGGTGCAGGGCCCAGTAACCCGCCAGAGATCACGGCACCCGGGGCTGGAACGCCGCTTCAGCCGCAAGTGATGGGGCCTCCCCGTGTGAACACTACCCCGCCTCAGTACGTGCCAATACCACCGGGTCATTATGCTAACCCGTTGGAAAACATGGTCGCCGCGGCGGCGCGACTGGCGGCTCTCCCAATCGATGGCGACTCTCCAACGGCGGTCGAAACCCGCCGGGTCAGAGAACTTCTTCAGACGGCTCTGGCGCAACAGGAGGCATATTCATATAGCCGGGACAGGATTCATTCAACTCCTCGTCCAGGCCGGAGCCCAAGTTATAGCAGACACATGGTCTCAGCGACCGGCTCAAGCAACGTCCGGCGCCGTAACTTGCCAGCGGGCCATGGCCCGGCTCATAACGGAGCCTTTAACGCAGTAGACCAAGACAGAGCACGGCAAGAGGCGGAGCAGGCGCCTCAGTTAACGGCTTACCAGCCCCTCCCGGTTTATCCGACGGCTTCTATAGAGGCGGGTATACCTATGAGGACCGGAGGTGTCCCTTGTCTGGTGCCGGCTCTCCGTAATGAACGTCTGCCCAAGGATTTCAAAGGACCTAGGAAGGTGCCTAATTATACGGCTGATTTACAACCTGGAGCATGGATCGAGAGCTACGAGATGGCTATGGAGTTGCTAGAGGTCAACGAAGCGGCAATGGCCAAATACTTCACCATGATGTTGGATGGAACTGCCCGCACTTGGTTGAAAGGGCTGCCGCCTAATTCTATCGGGTCATGGGCAGAGCTAAAAGCCCGGTTCATCCAAAACATCAAAGACACATGTAGGCAATCTATGTCAATTGTGGATTTGACTAACTGCAAGCAGCAGGAGGGTGAGTCTACAACCCATTGGGTTCGCCGGGTCAAAGAGATAATACATTCATCTGATAAGATGGATGCCGGCTCTACAGTCTTAATGTTGGAGCAGAATTGTCGATTTGCGCCCCTGAAGATGAAGCTCGGGCGGCTCAAGAGCGATTGCAATGATATGGGTACGCTGATGGCGGCTCTGGTCAAGTACGCCGACTCTGATAGTACCAAGGATCCCGCGTCGGATGATGAAAGGACAGGGAAGGGCAAACAGAATGACAATGGCAAGGGCCCTCAGCATAACCCGGCGAACCAGGGAGGTAACAAGCGTAAGGCTGATGGCATTATGGAGTTTGTGGCCAACGCCAATTCACAGGGTAACAACCACCGACGTAAGGGGAGACCACCTCCCCGAGCCGGCGGGTCAGGCCCGATGCTTGAGCAGTTGTTGAATGAGCCTTGTCCAAGGCATGGCTCTAGGGAGAAGCCGACCACTCATCTATGGAAGGACTGCGCAATCATGAAGGCCTTCAAAAATTCCAATGCTTTTAATGGCAACAATGGCCCGGGCGGCGGCTCAGGCGCCGGCGGTTTTCATGGCTCGGGCGGCGGCTGAAATCCCAATTCTCAGAATTTCCAAGGGGGTTTTAATCAGCAATCTGGCCAAGGTAATCAGCAGCAGCAGCAGGGGGGGTACCAGACCAATCCAAAGCAGCTCAATGGTGGACAGTATCATGTGTTCACTACCAGCCTGTGCAAGCGAGATCAGAAGCTTCATGAGAGGGCTGTAAATGCTGTTGAGCCGGCGATTCCCTACTATTTAAGATGGTCTGAGCAGCCTATCATATGGAGTAGGGAAGATCACCCTCCCCGGGTCGATAATCCGGGTCACCTGGCCTTGGTGGTGGCCCCTCAGGTTGGGGGATATAAATTCACTAAAGTGCTCATGGACGGAGGCAGCAGCATCAACATCCTCTATTATGAGACCTTCCGTCGTATGGGATTAACTGATAAGAACCTCAGCCAGTCCAATACTGTTTTCCATGGGGTGGTGCCCGGTAAGTCGGCGTATCCAGTCGGTAAGATCGAGCTGGAAGTAGCCTTTGGAGATGAGTACAACTACAGGGCGGAAAAACTAACCTTTGAGGTGGTTAAGATAAGAAGTCCGTACCATGCTTTATTTGGGCGGCCGGCTTACGCCAAGTTCATGGCACGGCCGTGTTACGTGTATTTGCAGCTCAAGATGCTGGGTCACAATGGGACCATTACGTTCATGGCAGCCGAAAGATAGCCTTGGAGTGTGAGGAAGGCGATGCGGCTTACGCTGAATCTGTTTGTGCAACAGAGGAGTTGAAGTTTTACAAGGACAATGTTGACCCGGCAGATATGCCGTCTTTGAAAAAGCTAACCACGGAGCATGAGCCGGTAATGAAATTTAAGGCAGCTGATGAGACTAAACTTGTTGACTTTGTTCCAGGTGACTCATCTCAGCAGTTCAGCATCAGCACCAATCTGGATCCGAAATAGGAAGGCGCGCTCATCAAGTTCATCCGTGAGAACAGGGACATCTTTGCATGGAAACCTTCTGACATGCCGGGTGTACCTAGAGAACTCGCTGAGCACACTCTCAATATTGATCCGAAATTTAAACCAGTCAGGCAATTCCTCCCGCGGTTTAATGAGGAGAGGCGGAAAGCCATTGGTGAGGAAGTAGCTCGGCTCTTGGCGGCCGGGTTTATCGTTGAAGTCTTTCATCCAGAATGGTTAGCTAACCCAGTGCTCGTTCTCAAGAATAACAACACCTGGCGTATGTGCGTGGATTATATGGATCTAAACAAAGCTTGTCCGGCTAATCCTTTTGCTCTCCCTCGTATTGATCAAATTATCGATGCTACGGCAGGTTGTGAGCGTTTGAGTTTTTTGGATGCATATTCTGGTTACCATCAGATCAAAATGGCTGTTAAGGACCAAGAGAAGACGGCGTTCATTACTCCTTTTGGAGCCTTCTGCTATGTATCTATGCCTTTTGGGCTCAAGAGTGCACAGGAAACTTACCAGCGTTGCGTGCAGAATTGTCTTCATAATCAGATTGGGCGCAACGTTCATGCCTATGTGGATGATATCGTGGTCAAATCCAGAAAGGAGGAGACCTTGATAGATGATTTGAGAGAGACCTTTGATAATCTCCGGGTCTACAAGATGATGCTTAACCCGGCTAAATGTTTCTTTGGTGTTCCTGTAGGCAAGCTCTTGGGTTTTCTGGTTTCTCACAGAGGCATTGAGGCTAACCCGGAGAAGATCAAGGCAATCACCTCTCTGGCTAAGCCGGCGTGCATAAACGACGTCCAGCGTCTGGCGGGTCGCATCGCTGCTTTGAGCCGGTTTATAAGCCGGTTGGGTGAAAAGGCCATGCCACTGTACCAGATGATGAAGAAAACAGATGACTTTATCTGGAATGATGCTGCTAATGCTGCTTTTGAGGATTTGAAAAGACAGCTAGCTGAGCCACCAGTCCTTGCTGCTCCTGTTGACAAGGAGCCTTTATTGTTGTATGTAGCCGCTAACACACGAGCCGTCAGTGTGGCTGTGGTGGTGGAGCGCAAGGAAGCGGGTAAGGAGTATTCGGTTCAGCGGCCGGTTTACTACGTCAGCGAAGTACTCATTGAGTCCAAACAACGGTATCCTCATTGGCAGAAGCTTGTTTATGGGGTATTCATGGCAAGCCGGAAGCTTAAGCATTATTTCTAGGGTCACCCTATCAATGTGGTTAGTTCTGCTCCCCTAGGAGATATCATCCAAAACAGAGAAGCCACAGGAAGAGTTGCTAAGTGGGCTATAGAACTTGGGCCTCATGGTCTAAAATACGTGCCGCGCACTGCTATCAAATCTCAAGCATTGGTGGATTTCATCAACGATTGGACAGAGCTGCAGGTGCCTGAAGAGAAACCGGATAATACATACTGGACTATTCACTTCGACGGGTCCAGGCAATTGGAGGGCTCGGGGGCTGGAGTTGTATTAGCTTCCCCTCGAGGTGACAAGTTTTTCTATGTGCTACGGTTGATGTTTCCCTGTACTAACAATGCAGCTGAGTACGAGGCCTTGCTCCATGGTCTTCGGATGGCTAAGGAGATGAGCTTAAGCCGGGTAAGGTGCTTTGGCGACTCAGATTTAGTGGCCCAACAAGTGTCAGGCAAGTGGGATTCCAAGGACCCCCTCATGGCGGCTTATCGCCGCGAAGTTGATGCCATTGCTGGACATTTTCAGGGTTACCAAGTAGAGCACATCGATCGCAGGAAGAACGAGGCGGCTGATGCATTAAGCCGGCTGGGCTCTCAGTGAAAGCCGGTGCCGCCTAATACTTTCTTGGACATTTTGCATAACCCTTCTGTTAAGTTGCCTACAAAGGAAGACTTGGCTGTTCCTGACCCGGAAGCACAGTTGGTGGCGGCTCTCCACATTATCCCAGATTGGACAGTACCATACTTGGCTTACATGACCCGGGGAGAATTGCCTGAGGATGAAACTTTGGCCAGACAAATAACCCGGCGGTCTAAGTCAATGATAATTATCAATGGCGAGCTGCATCGTCGCAGTGTCACTGGAACTTTCTAGCGTTGTGTTTCCCCTGAGGAAGGTCAAGAAATTTTACGTGAGATTCACGAGGGGGATTGTGGCCATCATGCCGGCTCAAAATCCCTTGTGGCCAAGGCTTTTCGTCATGGTTTTTATTGGCTGACGGCTCATGCTGATGCAGAGGACTTGGTCAGTAAATGTGACGGTTGTCAGAGGTTCTCACGACGGGCTCATGTGCCGGCTCAAGAGTTGAGGATGATTCCAATCACTTGGCCATTTGCGGTCTGGGGGCTTGATATGGTTGGGCCTTTTAAAAGGTCCAAGGATAAGAAGACCCACCTCTTGGTGGTGGTCGACAAGTTCACAAAGTGGGTTGAGGCAGAGCCAGTTAGTAAGTGTGACGCAGTCACAGCGGTTCGGTTCATGAAAAGGGTGATATTTCGCTTTGGTTTTCCACACAGCATTATAACTGACAATGGTACCAATCTGTCTAAAGGCGCCATGGAGGAGTTTTGTCAACGAGAGCATATTCGGCTTGATGTTTCATCAGTGGCTCACCCTCAATCCAATGGTCAAGCTGAGAGAGCCAATCAGGAAATCTTGAAGGGCATCAAGCCCCGGCTTTTGGTCCCTTTGCAACGGACGTCGGGTTGTTGGGTGGAGGAGTTACCCTCCGTGTTATGGAGCATCAATACTACTCCTAACAGGTCTACGGGTTACACGCCTTTCTTCATGGTTTATGGAGCGGAGGCGGTCCTCCCTAGCGACATCCGTCATGACTCGCCTCGAGTGGCGGCTTATGTTGAGGCGGATAATGAGCAGGCGCGTCAAGATGCTCTTGACTTGTTGGACGAACAGCGTGATGTAGCAGCAGCTCGCTCGGCGATTTACCAACCAGACCTGCGCCACTATCACAGCCGCCGGGTTAAGTCCAGGGTCTTTCAGGAAGGTGATTTGGTGCTCCGGCTCATCCAGGATCAAACAGACGCACACAAGTTATCCCCGCCTTGGGAAGGGCCCTTTGTGGTCACAAGAACTTGCACAACGGGTCATACTACCTTATCGATGTTCGGGAGCACAAAGATTCACGTAAGTCGGAGGAAGAGACCCGTCGGCCGTGGAACATAGCTCAGCTTCGGCCTTATTACACTTGAGCCACCGGCTCTCATAATGTACATATTTCTATAGCCATGTATATATTGTGATAAATAATAAAGCAGGACCTCTGTCCTTTTTTCCTCCAAAAGGTAAATGTATTATTGTTATTTCCATTACAACTTTACATGGTCACTTGGAGGTTGATCCGGCTTATGATCATATTCGAATCTAGCCGTTAATAATATGATCACTTGGGGGCTTCCTGTTCAAACATAGGTCGTATTCGAACCAAAGAGAACATAGCTGTCGATACCCACTAGATTGGCAAATTGCCGAGCTCATTGGGGAGTTTTTCTTGATCATATTTGAATCATAGCTCAACCCCCTTTGGGAACCGACGTGGATCGTATTCGAATTAGCATCGTTAAACAACTCTCAAGGTCATTTGGGGGCTTCCTGTTCAAACATAGGTCGTATTCGAACCAAAGAGAACATAGCTGTCGGTACCCTCTTAATCGGCAACGCCAAAGCCACTGGGGGCTATATGATCGCATTCGAATCTTAGCTTAACCCCTTTGGGACGGTTCTCTGGTCGTATTCGAATCAGAAGCCCCTAAGTTTTTGATCTCTTGGTTTGCAACAAATTCTTTTGATCATATCAAAAGTGTTCAAGGGTGGTTCTTTTTCCACCGGCTTAACTTTGATTAATAATGTTGATAGCACACAATAAGCATTATAGGTGCTGGTGAACCGGAGTTGAGTTCTCAACCTTATTATTTGGGTTACAATGAACCGGAAGTGTACTTGAAGGCTTGCAGCCGCCTAGAGACTTGTGATTTGTTTTCTATGCAGGACAATTAAAGACAGCTCTTTAAGCTTAAGGAAAGCAAATGATCAAACATAACCCGGAGGAATATAAAAAAGCAGCCTAAACAGAGTTGAGCGCTGCACACGTGCACGATGGCACGACAAAATTAAGTGTTTGTCCTACTCTATTACAGGGGTCCGAGTCCAAAAGGTGAGGCATTGTTTTTAAGGCATAACCATGAGCCGCCTACGAAATTAAAGTGCTTGTTGGGTTGAAGCTTCCGGCTCATCCCTCTCCGCTCCTCCGGTTGTTTCCATGACCTGGAAGGTTGATGATTTCCAGTCAATGCCGCTCAAAGCTTCAAATTGAGCCTCATCATCAATTAACCCGGCCGGGTCAACTTCAGGGGCGAAGGTATGCTTACGAGTTGGCGGAATCAGGCTGACTGCCTCATAGCGTGGTGTTGGGATTCTCTGATTCTCCGCGTCATAGCCCGGCTGATATTTGGTAAGATCTGTGTCATTGCCAATCAAAGTGGCCACAGGGCGTACGCTCTTCACACAGGCGGCGAAGTCCTTCTGATCAAAGGGGGTGCCGTCTTCCTTCAAGCTGGGATACCCAAGGGCGATGTCGGCCGGGTCTAGATCCGGTAGAAACGCCTTGGCCCGGCTCAGAGCGGCTATGGCTCCGGCTCTTGCAGAAGCCCGTCTCAGCTCTTGGAAGCACTAAGGAAGTACGGCAAGCCGCCTAAGTACATCTGCCAGGTGAGTGGGAACTTCATTGGACAGAGCCACAACGGCTAAAGCACGTTGAGACCCGGTGTAAAGTTGCTCCACCAAGGTGTAAACCGCCTTCAGCTTAGTCAGCACGCTCTGGTTGAGATTGGAACTCCTGGGACCTGCATTATAGAGTCAAGTGAGCTGTTGGCAGTTGAAATGTTTATGGGAACTAAACGATGTAAACTGATTAGAAATTTACCAAAGATTGCGGAGACCATCTGAGAGACATGGCGTTTTAAGCCGGATAGCTCGGCGGTTCTTTCAGTAAGAGTGGCCTCCGCTTGTTCGGCCCGGCTGAGCAAAGCAGCTTTTTCATCTGCCGAGGCTTTCCTTTCTGCTTCAAACTTTTTCTTCAGTTTCTCTTGTGCGGATACACTGAGTTCAAATTTGGAGTTGGCTTTTTGGGTTTCACTTTCCTGGGTCTTCAGGCGGCTCTTCAGATCAGAGATTTCCGAGTCAAATTTCTTACAGGCGGCCTGTACAAATTCCGGGTTACAGTTAAGGTGATTATAATGCAATATTAAGTCCCAAGAACTTTGCAAGCAAAGACACTTGGCACTTGGGGACTAATGTATGCTGAGAAGCTCTATTTACAGTGCCGGTTCATGAAAATAAGTCCCAAGCACTTTGCAGGCAAAGGTACTTGGCACTTGGGGGCTAATGTGTAAAGCTGTTCAACTACTTGATTAAAGTAAGGAAAGAACCGGGTCAACTATGCTGTTTAAGCCGGCCCTTGAGTGGTACCAGGTAAGCCGTTTTTCTTGCAGTAATTATTAAGCCGGTATTAAGTCTACAACATATTTTATCATAAGTCATAGACTTGGGGGCTAGCATGGTAAGGGTAACTATGGAGTAAGCAAGAGAATCATACCTCAGATTATTGCTGGATTTGTTTCACCATGTCAATTTCTAGGTCCCGGCTGTTGTGCACTTGATTAACATAACCGGAGACAATATCTCCAATGCTCAAATTAGCATAGTCAGTGATATCCAGCCTGGCCCTGCGGCGTTCCAGTAGTTCTTCCTTGGCAGAGCATCTAGCTAACGCAGTGGGTCTCCCCGGCTCGACAAATTCTGTTCGGGTGATTACAACGTCCGGATCATCGGCCGGTTGAGCCGGGCTGGGGATCTCTGGGTTATCAGAACCCTCCATGACTTGTTCTTGAGATGGAGCAGTGGTGGTTTCAGGAGCTGAGGCAGACAGCGGCGGAGCTCGAGCTCTGGGGCATCAGAGGAGGAAGACGATGGATCGAGAAGAGTGATGAAAGGCTTATGGGCCAGGCCTATTTATAAGGGACGGCTGGGAAATGGGCGCGAGAAACGAGGAGGCTGAAGACATGATTATCTTGCCGCAGAAACGCCTCGATTCTCGGGATGGCCATTAAGATAGGATCCGTTGGGATATGACAGAATAAAAAATGAATTTAATGGAAGATGACGTCATGGCGGGTTACCAAGAATCCATAAGATGACGTCACGGCGGGTTATAACCTTCGCACAAGCAGAAGCCGGAAGATTTTCTCTTAAAGGTATTGAAGATTGACATGAACCGGTTCAAATCAATCTCGGGCCTAATGTTGAGGATATAACCATTAGAGTCACCCGCCCAGGAGGGGCTGGGTTACGTTATAATGATCATCATGTGAAGCCCAGTACCAAGCTCAAGGATGGCGGTTCAGTAATGGGCTTAAGACCCGGAGGCGGCTTAAGGCCCGTAGTGATAAACCGCTGTTATGGCAAGACTTGTAGTGTAAGGCAAGGATAGTTAAGAGTCCGAGCCGGACACTGTTATGAGCCGGCGGGGACTCTGAGAGCCGTTGGGCGTCAACCTCTCTATATAAAGGGACGGCCCGGCGGCGGTTCAGGACAGGCAACATCAGATCGATAGCCAGGCATAGCGGTTAAGCTCTCTGGTCATCGAAACCCTAAGTAATTCCACCTCAACTGGAGTAGGCTTTTACCTTCACCGTAAGGGGCCGAACCAGTATAATCCTCGTGTCCTTTGTCCCGTTTAAGCCCTTTAAGCTTCCTAGCTGCGATGGCTCCACGACTAAGTCCTTGCACGAGGACATCTGCCGCGACAATTCCAAACAAGCAAAAAATACTAGGATTAATAGCACCTGGTTTATTTGTTGTAGCAATCCAAAGAAAAGTGACTCCCAAAAATGGGACTCAATCCGCATTCTCATTGCCTGATGGGCGGTGAAGCGACAGCATGGCGATGCTGGTAAAGGTTGGCTCGCCGAGGCCAAGCCCCCGGTCCAGCTAACGTGACGAAGCCGGTTGACTGGTGACGCCGAAGTCTCCGGAGTAGGTTGATGAAGAGACGGCGAAGCCCCCGGTCCAGCCGAGGTGTTGAAGCCTCGATGTCAGCCGATGAGTCGAAGTAGGTCGGCGTGATCGACATCGGCTTGGAAAAGCAACAGTGCGGCCCTGCCGATGCAGGCCGTGTCTCGTGACGTGGTCAATGCCGGCTTGATGAAGACACCGTGCGGCGATGCCGGCGTGCCCGCTCCGTGTAATCCATGGGGCAACGATGTTGGTGATGATTTATCCTTCGTGATGCCGAACTCCTGTTCGGCTCGCCAAGATGATGATCCGAAGAAGTTGAGCTCGGCTCAACAAAGTGACGACGTGTCTAGCGCAGGTCGCCAGCCGTGGAGCAATATTGCCGGACTGGTTTGACACCGGCATGATGGTGAGGATCATGTTCAAAAGATTTTAAAGTTAGTGCGATGTGTTCGGGAACAAAACACAATACCCCATACAAAAATTCCTTCAAAAGGATGTCCAAAATCCCGTTCATAAAAAAGACGAACTCGGGTCGGATTCGTTTTCGCGCAGAAAACAGATTTGAAAAGTGATGCACTAATCGGAAGGTTCCCGAAGTTTGGACGGTCGGATCGAGCTGAAATTTTGATGGGTGGTAGATATAGGAATTCCGCAGCCGATCAACGGTTGGATCTTCCAAAGGACGTTTGAGCTAGAAGCTGGACACCACGCCCTAAACTCGTTCAGATTCCCGTCAAGATTTGACAGGGCTCCGGTATATCGCGGATTGCCAGAGATTCCTCCATCGGAACTCGACGAAATTTTCCAGGGTTGTTGTAGACTCAATTCCGCACAATTCCACCAAAGCAATCGTTAAAACAGCACTTGAGGAGGCGGTGGCGGCGGATACAAGTTCGCTGTCCAGAAAAACAGCACGGTCGCCCGAGGGCAATGTTGACGTTGAGCCCCCGGGCTCCCTGGATGATTCCTGCATGATCTTGATAGAGATCGGAGTTGATGTTGACGAAGGCCCTCATCCTAACATGACGATCGGAGGTAGGGCGCAGTCCTCGGTCCAGCCAAGGTGACCAGCCGAGCCGGTGACGAAGAAGCTGACGTCGTAGTTGATCTGCAGTCGAGCCATTGATCCTTTTGCCGATCACACAGCGGAACTCTCAATGAAAGCACCAATGTCGTTGTCAAAACCGGCGAATCTCAGGTAGGGGGTCCCGAATTGTGCGTCTAAGGCCAATGGTAACAGGAGGCGGGGGACACAATGTTTACCCAGGTTTGGGCCCTCTCGATGGAGGTAATACCCTACTTCCTGCTTGATTGATCTTGATGATATGAGTATTACAAGAGTTGATCTACCACGAGATCGTAGAGGCTAAACCCTAGAAGCTAGCCTATGATTATGATTATTGTGTATATCTATCGACTAGCCTAGCCTCGGTTTATATAATGCACCAGAGGCCTAGGATAACAAGAGTCCTAGCCGAACACGCCGGTGGGGAGGAGTCCTTGTCTTGATCACCAAGTCTCGTGGAATCTTCCTTGTATGCGGCAGTTGTCCGAACTGGCCCATGAGTATACGGCCATGGGGGTCCTCGACCCAATCCAACTGATCGGGAGACGACGTGATGAGTACCCCATAGTCCAGGACACCGTCACCGACCTAGGCTTAATAGAGAGGTCAGCACGCCGGACTAAACCTATGACCCCAGGGGTCATGGGCCATCGCCCCGGGAACTCCTGCACGTTGTGTGGGCGGCTGGTGAGCAGACCTAGCTACCTCCTTAAAAAAGGCAGGAGCTTACCAGTCCAACCCGGCGCGCGCCGCTTAGTCGCTGACGTCTATTAAGCTTCGGCTGATGCATACGACACAGAACGCCCATACTATGCCCACGTGATGGTTAGTGCTATCAGGCCAGAGGCCCCTCGGTTCAAATATCCAAATCGTAGTGGATTAGGAGCACGCGGTAACAAGCAGAGACTCACGAAAGATGTGACCCCGTTGCCCCGTCTCGAGGACTTGCGGCAAGGGCTAGGAATGCCCGGCCACGCCTCGTAATTATCTCGCGGGCACCCTCTAGGTCAACCCGTCTCCACATCACTCGCGGGTACCCCTTAGGGTTGACCCGCCTTTCCAAGTAACAGTTGTAAAGTCCAAGTATCCGTGTGTCCAAACATCAAGGGGAAAACCCGAGGAATCACCCCCGGTGAATTCCACTCGATGTAATCATCAAGGTGAACGTAAGAGAATCCACCCTCGAGGTTCACACTTGACGGGTTGCACGATAGAGCCGTATCAGAAGTGGTTAAGGAGGAAATCACCCTCGATGACCATGACCGGATAGCTACACTACAGGGTTAACATCAGAAGTGCTGATGAGGTCTCACCCTCGGCACTCGATAGTAACCCAGTAGTGTCGAGCAACTAAGGGGAAAGTAATGTGCGGTGCCGGGGCCTGGTCTTCGAACCCGCTGATCGGGTATTCGATGATGAAGCAGGGGCAACAAGGACAAGGTGGGGGTCACTAATGGATCACTAACCAACCTATACTAAGCAGTTTATGATAAGGAGGTAGGTAACAATAAGCAGGTTACAAAAGCAGACTATGCATCAGAATAGGAGCCAACAATAATAGTAGCAAAATCTAATGCAAGCATGAGAGAATGAAATGGGCGATATCGGGATGATCAAAGGGGGGGCTTGCCTGGAAGCTCTGCTGAAAAGGAAGAAGTGTTGTCGTCGACGTAGTCGATCACAGGGGTAGCACCGGTCTCGGGGTCTACCGGAAAGAAGTACGGAGGGGAAACACAATAAATAATAGAGCAATCAAAGCATCACCAGCATAACATGGCAATAAGCGGTGCTAGGGGTGACCCAACGTAGCACTACACGTTGCATACGGAGAGGGAAACCATCCGAAGGGGTTTTCCCAGCGTTTGGCATTTTTCGGACAAATGAAAAGAGGGGGACGGTTCCATGTTCAGCATGCTAGGGGCATGTGACAGATGAACGGACCGCGTATTCAGATTCGTTGGATTTTTCTGAGTAACTTTCATATATAAAACATTTTCATCCGAGTTACGGATTATTTTCTATGAATTTTCAAAGACTTAAACATTTTTCCGGAATTTAATCTAAATAAAAAAAAGTGAAAAGGCCATGTGCACCCGGTGCATTGCACCCAGAGTGCACTAGAGGGGCTGACTGGTGCGGCCAGTCATCTGCACAGTCAGTAGTTGACTGGTCCACTTTGACCAGCCAAAGCGGGCGCCTGGGCCCATCTGTAAGTGGCCCAGGGGGAGTTTATTTAATCTACTCTTTTTGTGTAAGCTAACGGCCTTGAGCCCATATGTCAGTGGGGATTATGAGGGGGAATTAGTTACTAAACTAATTAGGAGCCACGTGGGGCACACGCGTTAGTGACCCAGAGCGGAGGTTAACACACCGGCGCGCGACGACAGGTACAGAGAGCGGCGAGGCTCGCCGGCCGGCCATGTCCGGCATCGAGGGGGCGCGCGGGAGGCACCATTGGGTCGGGCTCGACGCGGCGCATCCAAGGGGGCCATTGGGGTAGCCGGAGAGGGGCCATAGCGGCGGTGGCGTTGAGCGGGGCAGCGATGGCGCTCTGCCCTGAAGTGGGCGAGGCGGGGCGCGTGGGTACTGGGGGCTGCGGGGGAAGGCGGCCACGCGAGCGAGCGGCGGATAGGGCCGCGGCAGCCGCAAGCGGATGCGGACGGGCGGAGGCCGCAGGCGTGGCTGCAGGCGAAGCGGGCGAGGGAGGAGGCGTGCGGGGCGGCACGATCGCAGCAGCAGCAGAAGCAGGGGGTGGTCGGGCTCGAGCAGAAGGCAGCGAGCGGAGCCGCATCAGCAAGGCAGCAGCCGCAGGCGGACGCACGCGCACGGGAGGTCGAGGTCACGATGCACGGGGCCGACGCCGAAGCTCGGGCGTAGGCGGCTATGGCGATGGAAACTAGGGAGAAAGGCAGGGGATCGACACTGCTCACCGAGGGGAGGTCGGTGGCGAGCTCGTACGGGGCCGGGGTGGACGAGATGACGCGGATCAACGGCGAGGACGCGGCTGCCGTAGTTGGGGACAAAGACGCAGGCGGCGGTGGTGTTCCTCTTCGGCTGCGATCCGGTAGCGCACGCTACGTGGACGACAGTGGCGCGGGTCGTGCGCACATCGAAGGGAAGAGTGGGCGGCGCTCTCCGCGGTGGTGCACGCCGGCGGCCACGGGGGCGATCGAGCGCGTGGATCTGGCGAGGGAAGGAGAGAGGCCAGAGGGAGAGGGGAGCAAGTGGGAGTGGATGGGGAGCCCGAGGAGATGAGGGGTGAGCCGTGGCTGCCTTATCCCCTCGACGGGGGGTAGCGAGGCGGTCGGGCGGAGACGAGCTGGAGCCCCTCCCCCCGGTTGGTCGAACAGGGAAGGACGGGGACGATCCCGGGAGTGGTTGGGCCGGTCGGGTGAGGTAGGTGGGCCGGCCGGCTGGCCGACTGGGCCTGCCAAGCGGCTAAGGCCCAGGCAGAGAGAGGGGGGAGGTTTCCTCTTTTTCTTATTTCTTTTGCTCTTTTATTTTTACAGAAAAATGCTTTGCAATATTTGAGCTGTCCAAAAGGATCCTGTAAAATGTGGGACTTGGCCACATAATTACATTGCACTAGTTGGCACTGCCAAAAAGGATTGTGAGGCTTTTGAAATAGTTTGCCACTTTTATAATTTAAAAAGGCATTTAATCTATTGTTTTAGCCACTTCTTTAATTGGTTTAGGCCATCTAAACACCTTGCAAAAATGTTGGTTCACCACCAATATTTGTTATGGATTATTTGCCACAAGATGAACATTTTATATTTCATGTCTGACAAATATGAATTTTTGACTTTATATTGGATTTGAACTTGAATTGTGATTTGGATCAAGTGAAATTAGCAACAGTAACATGATGACATGGCACCATTAACAGGGGATTACTGTAGCATGACACTGGGGGTGTTACAAATCTCCTCCACTACAAGAAATCTCGTCCCGAGATTTAAGTGTGGAAGTAAAGAGTAACTTCGGGAGAACTGGCCCTTATAGGGTTAATTAGCTAGTGAACAATCAGGGAATGAGGCAGAAGTATCTCTCGAGTTGAAACTTAATAAAACATCGAGAGCAAAGTATGAAGGTACAATGGGAAGTTTCAACTGAATGAACAACGATTGATACTTGAACGGAGTGTGAGAAAAGGGGTTCAGAGCATCGGGAATAGATCATCTCTCGGAAGGTGGCTCGTGACATGATATGAAGCCAAGTGTAAAGAATATTTCGGCATCAAGGTTGTACAGGAGAGTCAGGTTTCGATCCTGTGGAACTGTGGGTTATGGGCCCACCATGTGGGTTAAAAGAAGGAAAGGCGCTATTCATTTTGCACGGTCATGATAGCAAGGCATGTCAGAGGGTAGACTGCCAGTTATGTAGGCTACAATCGTCGGTACCAAGGGCGAGGGATGAAGAGAACCATTCTCCTGCTCGTTGAACGAGGCGGACCAATAGGCAAAGTTCTCGTCCATCAGTGGTTACCGGAATGTCGTTCACAATAGTAACAAGGTCTTACTGACAGTTTGTACACCGAGGTGTTTACATAAGCAGGGAAATATTACTGCTTATATCATATAGATCACAAGAAAGATTATACAAAACAATGGAAAGGAAAAATGTGATTATCAGATTAAAGAGAATCAATGGAAAGGAAAATGTGTTTAAACACATATTTCAGGGGGTATATCCTTCTCAAGGACAAGCAAAGCATGATACCCATGACATGATAGAAAGTAGAAAACCATTTAGGTAAGGGGAGAGGAATTTCATGACATTACCCAAACAACGGTGTTAGGATAATTGATAAATAAAAAATATAGCATTGTGCTTCAAATATTCTTATTGAAGATCGGAGTACCATAGACATGCTCCGAGGTAGCATTGACATGGTCATTAGGTAAAGGTCGGACCTTAAGAACACAAAGGATCCATCGGTAATTTTCTAGAACACCTCATGCAAAAAAGAATTCAGGAAAAAGATGAGGATGTGGCCGATGGGTTCAGCAGCAATCCATCGACATGTCAAAAAGGATGTATTTCCAAAATTATACGAACAAGTTTGTGTTGGGGGGAAGGCAAGAATGTTGCCGATGATAACACAAATCCTCGACGGGCTAGGATGGTATTTCTCATCCCGAATTCGATTGATACCCTGGAAGAGCTTAGAATGTTGATGATGATCACGACACATTTGTCGAGAGATTTCATGAAGATGTAATCGATTGGAGATGACGTCAAGTCAAAGGAATGATGAAGCAAAAGTTTATTGGAACCACGGATATGAACAAACTCGAAATCAAGCCTGCTGTTCAAGGCGAAATGATAAGATAAAGGAGATCGACGTAAGCTTAGCTCGTCGTCGGAAGTTGCTCCGGGAAGAAGGACTGGGTAGCATAGTTAAAATTAGCTCGATAATGATATAGCCGATCAGGAAAAGAATGATGTGATGGAGTATCATTCCAATGAGAATTCACAAGAGGTAGTGCAATGACACAATATCCTCGAGATAACAGGGGGCAATACTCGAGGTAGATCAAAATATAGGTTGGACAGATGAAATGATCTGCAGAAGACAAGTATTTTAACTTGTCCGGGAAATGGATTCAAGGAGAAAATATGGTTGGAACCATGATTGCAAGAATCAATTTAAAGATGCAAGATGAGCTTATACCAAGGGAACATTTGATTATAAGAGAAGCTTCCATGATAAGATCTACATCGTGTCTATGGGCATGAACACAAAGTTCAAGGTCAACTCCCACTTCTTCAATGCATAACCTCTCATTTACTTCTCGGTTTTGACAAAGTTGTAGTGTAGAAATTTTTATCCGGCGTAATGATGTCTACTACACAACCTTATTGTAGATGTTGTTGGGCCTCCAAGTGCAGAGGTTTGTAGGACAGTAGCAAATTTCCCTCAAGTGGATGACCTAAGGTTTATCAATCCGTGGGAGGCGTAGGATGAAGATGGTCTCTCTCAAGCAACCCTGCAACCAAATAACAAAGAGTCTCTTGTGTCCCCAACACACCCAATACAATGGTAAACTGTATAGGTGCACTAGTTCGGCAAAGAGATGGTGATACAAGTGCAATATGGATGGTAGATATAGGTTTTTGTAATCTGAAAATATAAAAACATCAAGGTAACTAATGATAAAAGTGAGCGTAAACGGTATTGCAATGCTAGGAAACAAGGCCTAGGGTTCATACTTTCTCTAGTGCAAGTTCTCTCAACAATAATAACATAATTGGATCATATAACTATCCCTCAACATGCAGCAAAGAGTCACTCCAAAGTCACTAATAGCGGAGAACAAACGAAGAGATTATGGTAGGGTACGAAACCACCTCAAAGTTATTCTTTCCAATCAATCCGTTGGGCTATTCCTATAAGTGTCACAGACAGCCCTAGAGTTCGTACTAGAATAACACCTTAAGAGACAAATCAACCAAAACCCTAATGTCACCTAGATACTCCAATGTCACCTCAAGTATCCATGGGTATGATTATACGATATGCATCACACAATCTCAGATTCATCTATTCAACCAACGCATAGAACCTCGAAGAGTGCCCCAAAGTTTCTACCGGAGAGTCAAGCCGAAAACGTGTGCCAACCCCTATGCATAGGTTCATGGGCGGAACCCGCAAGTTGATCACCAAAACATACATCAAGTGAATCACGTGATATCCCATTGTCACCACAGGTACGCACGGCAAGACATACATCAAGTGTTCTCAAATCATTAAAGACTCAATCCGATAAGATTACTTCAAAAGGAAAACTCAATCCATTACAAGAGAGTAGAGGGGAAGAAGAAACATAAGATCCAACTATAATAGCAAAGCTTGCGATACATCAAGATCGTGCCAAATCAAGAACACGAGCGAGAGATCAAACACATAGCTACTGGTACATACCCTCAGCCCCGAGGGTGAACTACTCCCTCCTCGTCATGGAGAGCGCCGGGATGATGAAGATGGCCACCGGTGAGGGATCCCCCCTCCGGCAGGGTGCCAGAACGGGCTCCCGAGAGGTTTTTGGTGGCTACAGAGGCTTGCGGCGGCGGAACTCCTGATCTATTCTACTCCCCGATCGTTTTATGGTATATGGATATATATATAGGCGGAAGAAATACGTCAGGGGAGCCACGAGGGGCCCACGAGGGTGGAGGGCGCGCCCAAGGGGGTGGGCGCGCCCCCTGCCTCGTGCCTCCCTCGTTTCTTTCTTGACGTGGACTCCAAGTCTCCCGGGTTGCTTTCTTTCCAAAAATAACTTCTCCAGAAGGTTTCATTCCGTTTCGACTCCATTTGGTATTCCTTTTCTTCGAAACACTGAAACAAGGAAAAAACAGGAACTGGCACTGGGCTCTGGGTCAATAGGTTAGTCCCAAAAGTAATATAAAAGTGCATAATAAAGCCCATAAACATCCAAGATGGATAATATAATAGCATCGAACAATAAAAAATTATAGATACGTTGGAGACGTATCACGTAACACCAGTAGAGTATGACCCATAGAAATTTCCGGGTTCACACAAATTACGGAAAGCATTAGTTCAACCCGTCGGGGCATCTTAGGAACAATTGCCAAAGCTTTAGAGGTAATTAACTCAAGCTCGGAAGCAGCGCATGGTTGACAAAGCAGAGAATACAATTTACCAAAGGCAATATGTATCAGGGGAAGAGTGCACAAAATTTTGATTATGAAGGAAACTGCCGGATAATAATCCAACAAAGGATTCAACGGTCCTCAATGGATCTGATTTGAGTATCAGTACTCAATCAGAAGAAGGAAAGAATGCAAAGGCATTGGATTATAGAAACATCTGAATAATTCGATGCTTAATGCAAAGAAATTATGATTTCCAAATTAGAAGATCAGAAGCAGACACTCTGATCAAAAGAGAAGTAAGTTGAATAGATATAGATCGACAATCAATTAAGGTTTTGTTTGCCGAGAACCAGCTCATGTCCGGAGTGACGTCTAAGCTGGAAAGATCATTTAAAAGGATCAACTGATGATTGCGCACATTCGCTCACATGTTGAATCAATAGGAACAAAATGACGGTGTCAAATGATACTAATGAATATTACTAGACATATGAGAAGCATCCATAATGTAAGCAGACAAGTAATTGCCGAGCAATAGTTTGAAGAGGATTCTCGGAAGATCGAATAGTATTTCATAGAATCTTATGAAGCATACGAACAACTGGGGATGAACGGATACTCGATAAGTGCAAGGAATTATCCGTATGGGTAATCATGTGGTAAAGAACTGCAAGGCAGTAAGCTCAGGGGATTCTCGGGGCAACGGAGAGTATTTTAGGGCATCTTTAAATAACAAGAGCAACAAGGAATGATTGTATGAATGACAAGTGTATGTAGTTATCCATAAGGATATATCGGTGGTAGGGAATTGCAAAAGTGACAGGCACAAAGTCTCAAGAGAACATCGTAGAGTATCTTCGGAATCTTCTGGTGCAGCAGGCGATCATCGGTAATGTCGGGGCTCTCCGGGAGGAAGTGGGTACGAGAACCTAATGTCAGAGTTAGTAAAATGCTTAACCCGAATAGACGAGAGATCAGAGTTCCAGAGCATAGATGAGGAATAAAAGATCCTAATACCACCCAATGCCGACGTGGGCCCGTAAGCCACACAGCCATGTTAGTAAAAGTTTTTCAATGACTAGACTCCACTTCAGCCAAGGAGTTGGAAAGGGGGCTACCTACAGGCAGTTGGCTCTGATACCAACTTGTGACGCCCTCGATTCAATGATACACTAATCATACACGCAAATGTGTACGATCAAGATCAAGGACTCACGGGAAGATATCACAACACAACTCTAGACACAAATTAAAATAATACAAGCCTTATATTACAAGCCAGGGGCCTCGCGGGCTCGAATACATGAGCTCAAAAACACAAGAGTCAGCGGAAGCAACAATATCTGAGTACAGACATGAGTTAGACAAGTTTGCCTTACGAAGGCTAGCACAAAAGCAACATCGATCGAAAAGGCAAGGCCTCCTGCCTGGGAGCCTCCTAACTACTCCTGGTCGTCGGCGGTCTCCACGTAGTAGTAGGATCCGACATCTGGTTGCATCAACTGGAAAGAAGAAGAAAGGGGGAAAAGGGGGAGCAAAGCAACCGTGAGTACTCATCCAAAGTACTCGCAAGCAAGGATCTATACTACATATGCATCGGTATCAATGAAATGGGCTGTATATGTGGACTGAACTGCAGAATGCCAGAAGAGCAGGGGAAAGCCTAGCCTATCAAAGATTAGCATCTTCAAGCAGCACCAAGCATCTTGCAGCATCAGAAGAGAGATAAGAGTAGCATAAAGTAAAGTAGTAGAAGTGTTATCAACCTCGGCCAGAGATCCTTTCTCGACTCCCTGCGAGAAAGCAATCCCAGAGCCATACTATCCATTTCTCATATCCATGTCTCATCTCAACTATCCAGTTCTAGTTGTATCAATCGGGATACAACTCCAAGTGTCTGTTACCATAGGAAAGGCTATCGATAGATGTTTTCTTCCCTGCAGGTGTGCACCAACTTACCCACCACGCTTGATTAACTCCGGCCGAACACACTTTCCTGGGTCATGCCCGGCCTCGGCCAAACAATACGCCGCAACCCGACCTAGGCTTAATAGAGAGGTCAGCACGCCGAACTAAACCTATGCCCCCAGGGGTCATGGGCCATCGCCCCGGGAACTCCTGCACGTTGCGTGGGCGGCCGGTGAGCAGACCTAGCTACCTCCTTAAAAAAGGCAGGAGCTTACCAGTCCAACCCGGCACGCGCCGCTCAATCGCTAACGTCTATTGAGCTTCGGCTGATGCATACGACGCAGAACGCCCATACTATGCCCACATGATGGTTAGTGCTATCAGGCCAGAGGCCCCTCGGATCAAATATCCAAATCATAGTGGATTAGGAGCACACGGTAACAAGCAGAGACTCACGAAAGATGTGACCCCGTTGCCCCGTCTCGAGGACTTGCAGCAAGGGCTAGGAATGCCCGGCCACGCCTCGTATTTATCTCGCGGGCACCCTCCAGGTCAACCCGTCTCCACATCACTCGCGGGTACCCCTCAGGGTTGACCCGCCTTTCCAAGTAATAGTTTAAAGTCCAAGTATCCGTGTGTCCAAACATCAAGGGGAAAACCCGAGGAATCACCCCCGGTGAATTCCACTCGATGTAATCATCAAGGTGAACGTAAGAGGATCCACCCTCGAGGTTCACACTTGACGGGTTGCACGACAGAGCCGTATCGGAAGTGGTTAAGGAGGAAATCACCCTCGATGACCACGACCGGATAGCTATACTACAGGGTTAACATCAGAAGTGCTGATGAGGTCTCACCCTCGGCACTCGATAGTAACCCAGTAGTGTCGAGCAACTAAGGGGAAAGTGATGTGCGGTGCCGGGGCCTGGTCTTTGATCCCGCTGATCGGGTATTCAATGATGAAGCAGGGGCAACAAGGACAAGGTGGGGGTCACTGATGGATCACTAACCAACCTATACTAAGCAGTTTAGGATAAGGAGGTAGGTAACAATAAGCAGGTTACAAAAGCATGCTATGCATCAGAATAGGAGCCAACAATAACAGTTGCAAAATCTAATGCAAGCATGAGAGAATGAAATGGGCGATATCGGGATGATCAAGGGGGGGGCTTGCCTGGAAGCTCTGCTGAAAAGGAAGAAGTGTCGTCGTCGACGTAGTCGATCACAGGGGCAGCACCGGTCTCGGGGCCTACCGGAAAGAAGTACGGAGGGGAAACACAATAAATAATAGAGCAATCAAAGCAATACAAGCATAACATGGCAATAAGGGGTGCTAGGGGTGACCTAACGTAGCACTACGCGTTGCATACGGAGAGGGAAACCATCCGAAGGGGTTTTCCCAGCGTTTGGCATTTTTTGGATAGATGAAAAGAGGGGGACGGTTCCATGTTCAGCATGCTAGGGGCATGTGACAGATGAACGGACCGCGTATTCGGATTCGTTGGATTTTTCTGAGTAACTTTCATATATAAAACATTTTCATCCGAGTTACGGATTATTTTCCATGAATTTTCAAAGACTTAAACATTTTTCTGGAATTTAATCTAATTAAAAAAAGTGAAAATGCCATGTTCACCAGGTGCACTGCACCCAGAGTGCACTAGAGGGGCTGACTGGTGGGGCCAGTCATCTGCACAGTCAGCAGTTGACTGGTCCACTTTGACCAGTCAAAGCGGGCGCCTGGGCCCACCTCTAAGTGGCCCAGGGGGAGTTTATTTAATCTACTCTTTTTGTTTAAGCTAACAGCCTTGGGCCCATGTGCCAGTGGGGATTTTGAGGGGGAATTAGTTACTAAACTAATTAGGAGCCACGTCGGCCCCACGCATCAGTGACCCGGAGCGGTGGTTAACACACCGGCGCGCGACGACGGGTACAGAGAGCGGCGAGGCTCGCTGGCCGGCCATGTCCGGCATCGAGGGGGCGCGCGGGAGGCACCGTTGGGTCGGGCTCGACGCGACGCATCCAAGGGGGCCATCGGGGTAGCCAGAGAGGGGCCGTAGCGGCGGTGGCATTGAGCGGGGCGGCGATGGCGCTCGACCCTGAAGCGGGCGAGGCGGGGCGCGTGGGTACTGGGGGCTGCGGGGGAAGGCGGCCACGCGTGCAAGCGGCGGACAGGGCCGCGGCAGCCGCAAGCGGATGTGGACAGGGGAAGGCCGCAGGCATGGCTGCAGACGAAGCGGGCGAGGGAGGAGGCGTGCGGGGCGGCGCGGTCGCAGCAGCAACAGAAGCAGGGGGTGGTCGGGCTCGAGCAGAAGGCAGTGAGCGGAGCCGCATCGGCAAGGCAGCAGCCGCAGGCGGACGCACGTGCACGAGAGATCGAGGTCGCGATGCACGGAGCCGATGACGGAGCCCGGGCGTAGGCGGCTACGGCGATGGAAACTAGTGAGAAAGGCAGGGGATCGGCACTGCTCACCGAGGGGAGGTCGATGGCGAGCTCGTACGGGGCCGGGTGGACGAGATGACGCGGATCAACAGCGAGGACGCGGCTGCCGTAGTTGGGGACGAAGACGCAGGCGGCGGCGGTGTTCCTCTTCGGCTGCGATCCGGTAGCGCACGCGACGTGGACGACGGTGGTGCGGGTCGTGGGCACATCAAAGGGGAGAGGGGGCGGCGCTCGCCGCGGTGGTGCACGCCGGTGACCATGGGGTGATCGAGCGCGTGGATCTGGCGAGGGAAGGAGAGAGGCCAGAGGGAGAGGGGAGCTAGTGGGAGTGGATGGGGAGCCCGAGGAGATGAGGGGGGAGCCGTGGCTGCCTTATCCCCTCGACGGGGGGTAGCGAGGCGGTCGGGCAGAGACGAGCTGGAACCCCTCCCCCCGGTCGGTCGAATAGGGAAGGAGGGGGACGACCCCGGGAGTGGTTGGGCCGGTCGGGTGAGGTAGGTGGGCCGGAGGTTTCCTCTTTTTCTTATTTCTTTTGCTCTTTTATTTTTATAGAAAAAATGCTTTGCAATATTTGAGCTGACCAAAAGGATCCTGTAAAATGTGGGACTTGGCCACATAATTACATTGCACTAGTTGGCACTGCCAAAAAGGATTGTGAGGCTTTTGAAATAGTTTGCCACTTTTATAATTTAAAAAAGGCATTTAATCTATTGTTTTAGCCACTTCTTTAATTGGTTTAGGCCATCTAAACACCTTGCAAAAATGTTGGTTCACCACCAATATTTGTTATGGATTATTTTCCACAAGATGAACATTTTAGATTTCATGTCTGACAAATATGAATTTTTGACTTTATATTGGATTTGAACTTGAATTGTGATTTGGATCAAGTAAAGATTAGCAACAGTAACATGATGACATGGCACCATTAACAGGGGATTACTGTAGCATGACACTGGGGGTGTTACACGGGGGTACCTTTATGGAAATCACCCTAGGAGAAGCTCAAAAATTTCTTGATAATATTATGGCAAATTATTCACAATGACATACTGAAAAAACTCCCACTAGTAAAAAAAGTGAATTCTGTTGAAGAAATTAATAAGTGATAAAATAGATGCGCTTATGAAAATGGTTGCTAGTAAGAGTGTTCATATTGATCCTAATGATGTGCCATTGTCTACTTTGATTGAGCAAAATAATGATCACGTAGGTGTGAATTTTGTCTCGTGAAACAACTCTAATAATAACGCTTATATAGGTAATTTTAATCCTAGGCCGTTTCCTGGAAATCCCTCTAATAATTATGGCAATTCGTATGGTAATTCTTATAATAATAATAATAATAATAGGATGCACTCTGATCTTGAAAGTAATATTAAAGAATTTATTTATTCTCAAAAGATTTTAAATACTAAGATAGAGGACAAATTGAGTAAGATTGATGATATGTCTAGGAACATGGATATAATTTCTCATGATGTGGAAAATCTCAAAACCAAAATTTTGCCACCCAAGCTTAACATTAATGAGTCTATTAAAGCCATCTATGTATCCATTAATGAAAGTAAAGAAAAACCGCTAGGCTGAGGGCTAAGCGAGAATTCTTAGAAAAAGCGATCCCGCGCGGTTTTTATAGTAACCATGATGAAGCGATCCCGCGCGGTTTTTATAGTAACCATGATGAAGAGATTAAATTGATTGGTGTTTAACCCATTGAACCTTTTTTAGCAATATAAAACTTGATGAAAAAGGGACTGTAGATGAGTCAACACTACTGCAGGATTCTGCTAACGCGACACTACAATTAGAGACCCTTCGGGAAAACTGTGTGCGATGCATTAATCGCAAACAGTGATGTAAAAAACTCGTCAAAAATGATACAAGAAGTTTGTGATGGCGGAGACATCAAACACGATTTAGATTATAGTTGCATGTGTGATGCGTGGCATACGGTTCACTCCAATGAACTATTTGCGATGAGGCAGAACAACAGAAACGGGCAGCCAGATGAAGGTGTGTGATATACGGCATACAGTTCACTCGGATGAACTGTTTATGATTAGGGAACGCAACAGAAACAGACACCCAGATCAAGGTGTGTGCGATATACGGCATATAGTTCACTTGGATGAACTATTTTCGATTAGGCAACACAACAGAAACGGTTCAACTTAACAAGATGTGTGTGATATGCGGCAAACAGGTTCCTTATCAGAAATGTGTGCAAAGACCCATAATAACACATACAATTTCTGCTAATAAGCCGTGTGTGTTGTGGGCAAACGCTTGCTGGTATACAATTGTCAGCGATTGATGAATTCATCACCGACGGGTTCCCTAGTATGGTCCGTGTGCGATGTCGTTGCATACAGAACAACAATATATGTACTTATAACTTATAAGGACTTGATTCCATAACCAAATTGAACATCCAATTACATAGGTGGCTAGTACACACATGACCTTTGCACACACCAAAGTATGTTCCAAAATGCCTAGAAAAATCAAATAATGTATAAAAAGGCAAAATGAACCCTGAATAATTTCATATTTTTAGGACGGCGCTCCTATAGTTGCATGTTGCCTCTGTAAATTAAATCAAGGCGGGAAGAGATAGCGTATGTCATTTCGCACACATAGGTGACAAGTTCCCTCTCGGAACCATGAGGCTTCTTGAGAGAAGCTCCGATTTGTAAGAAGTTTATACCAAAACTTGTCCCAAATTGGACTAATTTTTTTACCACAACATGTTGGTGCCATGTCATAACACCATGCCAAGTTTCATGATTTTCAAGTGAGTTTTGGATTTACAGTAACTTTGAAACCAGGTTTCTCAATGTTTACTTTCTAGTTGGCACCGTCCTAGATAGGCTTTTTCTCGTGGGTCCCAAATGTCAGAATCCAAATCTGTCACTACCATGCAACTTTTCTTATTAAGAACTACAACCCATTTGGTGTGCTAGTTGAAAATAAGTTTGTGGGTGCTGGCGGGCGCTAAGAACTTGCGGGTTCTGTAATGAACAATGATCTCAAGGATCCCGGTGATGTTCTTTCCCTATGTTGTGATTGCTTATAATATTTATGTCTTAACTAAAGAAATGGCAAGCCATTGGCCCAGTATGAAATAAAATATGGGTCAAAGCCGAGTTGAAAAGGGCAACAATATTTAACTCCAGCTTACAAATGGTCCAAAAGCACGAGGATTAATTGTTCATCAGGTTTAGACAAAACCCAGATTGAACAGGGCAATAACATCTAACTGCACCAAAGTTTTGGGCAGTCACAATCAAATGGATCGGTCTAATCCATAAGATCAAGATGTCGATACAAAAATTCTACTGGTCCATGATGACGACAAGTTGTTGTAAATAGAAGCTAAGCACGTTCGGAAGCCCTTAGGTCCACCTGAAACTTATTTTTGTGCTGTTCAACATATCCATCCGTGAGAAAATTCTTGTTGGAAAACTTAATCCTCACGGACAATAGTAACCTTGCATTCAACATGAAGAATGTGACAAAGCTAGGGTTTGCAGGGTTGGATGTATATCCTTCCACCATTATTGTCGTCAAACGAATGTCATGAGATCTGAGAAAATCCTTGTGCTTCTGCACCCATCGATTGGTTATACCTTTTTCTCCAAGTGCTAGTACCTAAATAGACATGAAGATTGAAAACAGTTAATGTCTAAAATAGAGTATGTCGAAGGAGCGGCAGCTGAATGGTTAATTCTAGTACATTATATATGGGCTTTCGATGTGCGTGAAATCATCAGCTTTATATACAAATTCTGCAGGCATGGAAAGCATCGCAGCAAGCCAATACTCATGTTCAGATCAAGACACCACATACTGATATATAAGGTCTTGACAGAATCCAACACCACTGATAGGCCATCCATGGACAAGCTCTACATTCAGCATAGAACATCATATTAGCACTGAAACTGTACTCCATGATGATATTTAACTTATGCGCACAAATGAAAAATGCAGATTACAAAAGTGTACATGAATAATATACAGTACCTGAATAAGTGTGGAGTCAAGCACCATCTTGAACGATTTAAACGGATCATCAATTGCACCCAAGGTCTCCAATTTAGGCACAGAGACCACAGTTATTGGCGAAGGTTTATAACACCAATGAAGGAGCAACCTTTGAAGTGAAGGGGCATCTTCGATGATGAGCTCTTGTCCTTCAAAACAAATTCAAATGCTTACAAGGTGAGGCAACTTTATTTTGAGACAAGGGATATGGATTCCATTTTCAAAAACAAGCACCAAGCTAGTGCTCCAGGGCAGGGCAGCTGGAGTGGATGATGTTGTGCAATCAGGCATCCGACAGATCAACCAACATAAGTGCGAGTTTTTTTAGTAGTGGGAGTCGAAGCATTTGTACCATATTGTCTGCTCGATGGCACCAGGTCAAGGTGGCGGTGTGGAGAGAGGAGGAATACCATGAGATGGACATCGGTAGCGAGGGCACAGATACGGCAATTGGTAGTAACCTATTTTCGTAGTAATAGTGGAACTCAAGCTGCTGGAGTTTTTTTGAATTGACGGGATGTCATCCAGGCGCCCGCCGTGCAGGGTATGTCCAGCAGGTAGCATGCAAGGATGCAAATGCATTGAACGGAGCCCTGGTGGGAGGATATGATGGCTTCGGGGAGTTCAGAATCATCATCGACAGATAGCTGATGACAATCGAGATTAAGAGGTGCGGCACGCCACTTAGTGCACCACCGAGATGCGAGGACTTGTGTGCGGCAGCCATCCTTGGTGGGGAGAAGGGAGATGATCTCCCCAAGGATGGCGTCTGATAGATCGTTGATGCGGTCCCCCCGAGATTCTATGGGTTCCTTAGATCCAGGGGGCCATGGCCGCTTCTAGCCGTGCTGCCGGGTGCAGGATTTACAACCGGCGGCTCCGCTGGCCGAAGCCTCATCTGTGTACATACCAGTCTGGAAAAATGGCAGAAACATACATGTAGGACATTCAAAATCAATTCTCAAGATCCGGAAGAAGAAAAAAAGGCACAAACATATATGTAGGACATTCAAAATCAATTCTCAAGATCTGGCCACGAATTATTAGCACACACGCTAACCCTAGTCAGATTATTAGCAAAAATCATTTGTACAGAACACACAATTAATCACTAACCATATATGGATACCATTCAAACAATCAATACACTACATGCATCTAACAGATCTTAATTACTCTGATTTCATGGACTGAGAGAACATAACCATAGGATTTGTATTCCAAAAAAATTAGAGGGGGTGGGGGGAGTGACCAGAGAAACACATGATATGTTTGCCGCACAAATGGGTATATATGACTAACCAGTTTTCCGTTGGAGTCGTAGTCGTTGCCGGAGTTACTGTGGACCTCTGGCTCCGGCTGGGGGGGGGCACGACAGCGCCGACAAAGTCAAGGTCGTGCTGCTGCCCGCGCGAGACCTCGTCGGTGGCGACGGCAACCACTGTGCCCAACTTCACGAGTTCCGCAGGTGCTTCACCAGACCCGGCGTCGCCACTCCCTCCGATGGTGCGCTTCGGCGGCATCCTCATACACTCCAGATGGCGGTGACCACTATGGACCGGCGGTGTGGCCGCCTATTATGGCCAGCGGCTCGGGCGCGCCATTAATATGGAGAAGTGGGAGCTAGGTGGGCGATAGTCAAAGGCTGTCTCGCCTCCCAGTGAGCCTGCGTGGCGGACTTCTGGCATGCCTATCATCATTTCACACAACTACTCGCATGCCTCCCAGTGACACTGCGCAACGAAAACGCCTCCCGGTGTGCCTACGCGGTGGATTGCTCGCATGCGTCCCATCAACTCATGCCTGCTAGCACGGCACACGGGGAGCGTGGCAGCACGTATATTGTTTTTCTTTTTTGATGATTAATTCTTCAGCTTTATTGCTTAACCGAAGCATGACACGTATACATTGTTGGTCTAACGCACATGGTCCGAATAAATAATCCGTATGAGATATTGGTTGCCAATTATTAACAATCTCCCGTTTGTGTGAAGATTATATCAAAACTTGTCTCAAATTTGACGAGAAAATACAATATCACAATCTACTGGTGTCCATATGACCATATGACACCATGATAAGTATCATGAATTTCAACTAAGTTTTGGATTTTCTGAATTTTAAAAATCAATATTCTCAATGGTTTGAAATTTCTTGCACGGGGAAACATGCACCCAGGGACACACATATGATTTTGCAATCAATTTTGGTGCACATGTAGCTCAAATTTGATTTTTGCACATTAAATCGCTAGGAAATCAATCAATGTATAAAAATGGTCGAATGATCTTTTTTTTAATTTTAACATGACACTCCTTTGGTCAC
>NC_057802.1:383016718-383058425 GCF_018294505.1 Triticum aestivum | reverse complement strand
CTACGAGTCATGAGCCTCCGTGTGGGATTGATCATTTTGTGAGTCATATATGCCACATCAAAGTCGTGAATTGGTTATTTAAAACATTACACAACCCTTTCATACATACATGTTCGGGCCACATGCATATATTGGTGGTGCTCTCGGACACTCGCTCCCTTGTACGGTTATCAACGATATGCCAATTCGTTAGCCCACAAAGGTTTTCAGTTTCCATCAACAATGAGAGGCATTTGACCAAAGGTGGTTTCATCTTGGCATGTGTGTTACAGTGTGGATCATGGTGAGATTCCATATCAAAGTTCAGGCATGTGCGTACACACGAGTCCCTCCCACCGGCTCGGAGTGAGGGGCTACGCGTCGTGAAGCTCTATGTAGTGCGTTTTCGGTTTGCGAAGCATCTGCCGCATCAAAGTTGTGCATTGAGTATTCAAACATCACAGAACACACCTCTTTTGGGCACATGCATGTGGTGGTTGTCCTATGACACTCACTCGCGTGTGACTCTCTCTGTGGGCCCGCGAGGTCATCGTCGATCAGTTGAACCTACGGCGATAGAGAGCATAATTTGACCAACAAGCTAGGATGTTTTTTTGGTTTGTGTTGCGTATATGCACGGTAGGAGTATGTAGTACATGTCAAATAGGGGGCAACATGTATACTATATATGCGTCATAACCTTGCTCCATGTGGGGACTTTCCGGTTCCCGAGGCAGGTGCCACATCAAAGTTGTGCATTGGTATTCAAACATCACGTAACACCATGCATGTGGTGGTTTCCCTATAGGAACTCACTCGCGTGCGGCGCTTCCATATGTGGGCCCGTGAGGTTGTCCTCCATCACTTTGACCCAACGAGAGGGAGGTTAATTTGACCATCAAGGAATGATTCTTTTTGGTTTGTGCTACAGTAGGAGTATATATATAACACACGTCAAATGGGGGGGGGGTTGCACATACCACGCATCATGAACCTCGCTCTCTGTGGGGACTTTTGGTTTCTGAGGTATAGGTGCTACATTAAAGTTGTGCATTGCATATTCAAACATCACACAAACACCTCTTTGGGCCACATACAGAAGGTGGTTGTCCTATATAGGACGCTCACTCGCGTGCAACGTACGCTTCGCTCCTGTGGGCCCGTGAGGTCGTCGTCCATCACTTTGACCCAACGAGAGAGAGCTATAGCTTGACGAACAAGGAGGATTAATTCTTTTGGGGCTGTGTTACGGTAGAAGTATACAGTACGTGTCGAAGGGGGGATGGGACCAGCATATACCAGGTGTCATTAACCTCACTCCGTGTGGGGACTTTACGGATTTTGAGGCAGATGCCACATCAAAGTTGTGCATTAGGTATTCAAAACATCACCATTACACACCTCTCCATATATATGTTTGGCACACATGCAAGCAATAGTGTTTGTCCTCTAGCACTCACTCACGCGGTTATCAGCGATGCATCCATCTGTGGGCCCGCTTGGTCCATCACTTTCACCGACAGTGAGAGAGGTTAATTAATTTGACTTAGGAGGGGATTAATTTTTTGTTTGTCTCACGGTATAGGTCATGATGTGAGATTACATAATAGCGCATGTGTACACATGAATCCATCCCGCTGGATCGAAGTGGGGCGGGGGCGAGCACACGACACGCATGAACCTCTTGCTCTGTGTGGGGACTGTGCGATTTTCAACGCATGCACCACATCAATGTTGTGCATTGGGTATTCAACACATATGCATGCATCACGCACCTCCATAAATATGTTTGGGACACATGCATGCAATGGTTGTCTTTGGACACTCTCACTCGCTTGGTTATAGGCGTCAAGCCTATAGGGCCCACGTGGATGTCCATCATTTCGACCGATGATGAGAAAGGTTACCAGGGTGGATTCTTCTTCTTTGGTTCGTGTTACCGTATAGTAGGTCAATCATTCCAGGACTAATTAAGTTTGAGCGCATGCTACGCGTCGTGAACCCTCGCGCAGTGCGGGGATTTTACGGTTCCAAAGCATGGTGCCACATCAAATTTGCGCATTGGGTATTCAAACACCACACACCACTTCCATATACATATGTTTGGGCCACATGCATAGAGTGGGTTTTGTCTTCAGGCACTCCCTTGCGAGGTTATCAGCGACAAGCTAGCCCATTTTGCGGGGCCGTGTTGACGTCCATCACTTTGACCAACAACGAGCGAGAGGTTATACGACCAAGTTGGATTCTTGGTCCGTGTTACAGTACGCCTTGGTGTGATTCCCTCTCCCCCAACGTGTGTGTGTGGGGGTGGGGGGATACTTCGCACTACCTGCAACCTCCGTGGGGTCGGAGAATCCGGTTAATTTGCGAGGCACATGTGCCACATCAAAGTTGTGAATGGTAGTTAAATATCACACCACACCCTTTCCATACATATAGTACAGCCACCCGCGGGTGGTTCGTATGTGGTCTCACCTATCTCGAGCCACAAGCACACATTTGTGGGCCGGCACATGGTCCACCTTTGTCCGGAAGCAAAAGGGGGGTTTGACCATGATGGAATGATTGCTTGTATCTGTGTGGTTGTTTTTCCCTTGAAGAGGAAAGGGTGATGCAACATAGCAACGATAAGTATTTCTCTCAATTATGAAACCAAGGTTATCAATCCAGTAGGAGAACCAAGCAACACTATGTAAACGGTACCTGCACACAAAGAACAAATACTTGCAACCCAACGGGTAAGAGGGGTTGTCAATCCCTCCATGGTAAAAAGATAGATTAAATTGTATGAGATTGGATATGTCTTGCAAAAACACAAAATAAAATAAAGAAAGAAAAAGTGCAGCACGGTATTTTTGGTTTTTTGGAATAATAGATCTGAAAACAATATGATAGAAAATAGACCCGGGGGCCGTAGATTTCACTAGTGGCTTCTCTCAAGAAAATAGTATACGGTGGGTAAACAAATTACTGTTGGGCAATTGATAGAAGAGAAAATAATTATGACGATATCCAAGGCAATGATCATGTATATAGGCATCACGTCCAAGATTAGTAGACTGACTCCTGCCTTCATCTACTACTATTACTCCACACATCGACCGCTATCCAGCATGCATCTAGTGTATTAAGTTCATGGAGAAACGGAGTAATTCAATAAGAACGATGACATGATGTAGACAAGATCTATTCATGTAGGAATAGACCCCATCTTTTTATCCTTAATAGCAATGATACATGCGTGCCTCGCTACCCCTTCTGTCACTGGGTGAGGACACCGCAAGGTTGAACCCATCACAAATCACCTCTTCCCATTGTAAGAAAAATCAATCTAGTTGGCCAAACCAAACCAAAGTTTCGGAGAAGAAATATGAGGCTATAATAATCATGCATATAAGAGATCAAAGAAGACTCAAATAATATTCATGGATAGATCTGATCATAAACTCACAATTCATCGGATCCCAACAAACACACCACAAAAGGTCATTACATCAAGTAGATCTCCAAGAACATCGAGGAGAACATTGTATTGAGAATCAAAAAGAGAGAAGAAGCCATCTAGCTACTGCCTATGGACCCGTAGGTCACTGGTGAACTACTCACCACTACTGCAGGATGGTCCAAATGCAACACTACGATCAGAGACCCTTCGACAAAACTGTGTGCGATGCCATAATCGCAAACGGTGGTGTAAAAACCGTCAAAAAAGGTGTAAAACGTTTGCGATGACGGATGCATCAAACACGGTTCAAATTTTAGTTGCGTGTGCGATGCAGGGCATACGGTTCAGTTCAATTAACTGTTTGCGATGTGGAGGAACAAAAGAAACGGGCAGCCAGATGAAGGTGTGTGCGATATACAACATATGGTTCACTCGGATGAACTGTGTGTGATTAGGAAACACAATGGAAATGGTTCAACTGAACAAGATGTGTGTGATACGCGGCAAACAGGTCCGTAATCAGAAATGTGTGCGAAGACCAATAATAACACCGACGATTGCTGCTAATAAGCCATGTGATTTGCTCTGCCTACAGAAGAATAACATGTATGTATATATATATATAAATGAAATAAACATCCAATTACATAAGTGACTATATAGATCATTCACACACACCTCAATAAACAATTGCATGCATTCTAAAGTAGGAGAAATGATTGTCTAGTCATCTACTTCTTGTGACGCTCCCGCCACTGCTCTGTGGCTCGATCCCTCGTCTGGGGCAGGAAGAAGAAACTTCCTCATGTCAACGATCCACCTGTACATCTCGTAGCTTGTGTACGCGTCCTTGGCCGCGTACTTGACATGTTGTTCATCCAGTCTCTCATGCCATGCACTGTGCCAGGCATTCTTGTCCTTCTTGCTCTCATTCTTCATTTTCATGTAGTAGGGGTCGATGATGGCCGAGGCGAGGTCAACCAGGGAGTTTAGTTGTTTTTGTCGCTGCCCCAGACCTTGTAGTGGTGCTGGATGTTGACAAGATTCGGGCATTTCAAGCCCGAAACCTTGAGCGCTTTTAGATCATTGGTGGTGTCCACCATAGCGAAACTGTAGTCGGAGCTGTTCATAAACCTGGAGAAACGCTCGCAAGGCCTTGTGGCCAGGTGGTAGTGGTAGACGAGGACGTCATGTCGCATGCACAACTGGGCGACGGCAACCTTCTGATCATGCCCGGCACGACCGATGGTGTACTCGAGGTCGAAGCCGACCACTTGGTACTTGTCCTCGGCAAGGAACTGCTCCATAGTTTGGATGGAGCTCTCCATCGAGACCGGATCGTTCGTGTACACCACCGAGAGGGTCTTCCCCCTCACGTGGGTGTCCACTACGTGATGCATGGTGAACTGCCCGCCGTTGTCGTCGTCGGCCGCTAGGAGCGCCATTGGAGCCACGGGGATCGCCATTGGAACCGCTGGATGTCCTCTCTGTATGTGTTGTCGTGGGTGTGCTTATTGTGTCGTGTGATGCAAGAGATGAAGGTAAATGGCCGCAGGAATAAATGGGGGCCGGGCGGCCTGGATTCTCTGCGCGTCCGCATGGCAGTTTTTGCAACGGGTAACTGCAGTGTCGCGCCACGCCCGGTGCAACCGCATGCACGATCACGCACGTTCAAACCGGCGCACGATCACGCACGTTCGTGTGCATCAGGACAAATGTTTTTTTATTAACCGTATGTGTCTGTGGCCTTTCGTCCTCCCCTCGCACGTCTTGTCACCCCGCTGCCGTAGACGGCTGACAACGCAAGCTTGCGCAGCGCGGGGGGCGTTCTTTTGGCCAAACGGTGGCGCCAATCAATCGTCGGTGAGCCCGTTCCCGTGCAACCTCGCAGGTTCCCGTGCAAGCTTCCCGCCCGACTCGGTGAAATCCCCCAAAATCCCAATGCTTACCGGCCTGCTATATAAACCCTCATGGCCGGCGAGTCCTGCGTCGCATTTTCCCCTCCCTCCTTGTAGCTTATCTCATCTGCTTCTCCCACAATCGCCAATGGCACCGGTCCATCGTCGTCGCTCGGCCACTCCGCCATCATCAGAGGATAGCTCTAGCTGGGAGGCTACACCACGGTGGCGGCCCAGTCTCCGGCGTAGTGTAGTGCGCATGACATCCCTGTTGGGTCTGTGTGGAACACCCACCACACGCTCCGCCGCCGCTGCCCGTCGGCAGCTGTTGCCGGCCGCCGTTGCCACCACACCACCGTCGAAAGCCAGGGCCATCGCCCGCTCCGCCGCTGCGGCCCGAATGCGGGAGGTGGCCGTCGTGGCCGCCACCCCACTGCCGTCCATCGTGGCCATCACCCGCTCCGCCACCGCGGCCCGAAGGCGGGAGGTGGTGGTCGTGGCTGCCACCCCATCGTCGGCCGCCATGGCCGCCAGCCCACCGTCGACCGCTGGGGTCATCACCCGCTCCACCACCGCCGTCCGAAGGCGGGAGGCGGAGGTGGATGCCTGCACATGCGCCAGCGACCTTGCGCGCTACACCGAGTTCCTGCGGGAGGAGGAGGAGGAGCACCTCATCGAGCACGCAAAGAGCCTTACCACCGTCGTGCCCACAGCACACGCTGCCTCAGAGGCGAGGAATCAGGAGATCTACAAGGAGAACCACCGCTTCGAGAGGGGTCGTCTGGAGCGGCAGAGGGCATTTGAGGTGAGCGTCGTAGAAGGTGCAGCAGCGGCGGGCACCGTATTGCAGTTGTCTAGCTCGTCGGTAGGCTCCTCCTCCTCTGCCTCTTACCGAGCGTGCTCGGCGGAGGAGAGGCTGCCGGAAGTAGTACAAAGCCTCTTCGTAGTAGTAGTAGTATTTAGGGGCTATTTTGTTCAGTTCATGTGACTATAGATGTGGTGGAACTGTACAACGTACTTAAAATTGCTAGTATATAAAGTAGAACTAGCTATTTCACTACGTGGTTGGCAACAATTGGTGAAAAGTTTGGTCGGTTCAGCTGTCGAGTTGAACTGTTTGTATAAAGAACGACTGCTTAATCTATGAATGAAATCTATGCTTAATTACTGAATTTTAGTTGCAAAAATTAGATACTGCTAGTGATTTTTAGCTTCATATTTTGACAAATCGCAGTGTTACAAGGTTAACAAATGGCAATGTTACTAGATCAATAAATGTCAATGTTACTAGATCGACAAATGGCAACATACCCAATATGACAGATGCAAATCTTACCAAATTGTTTGTAAGTGGTTGCACACGGGTCATCCAAAAGAACCGTCTGCATTGAAGAGATGCACAAATCCTGCTCTCACTTTGCATACGGGTGTTCTATCTAAGACCTTTGCGATCAAGAGCTGCACAAATCTACTCGGCACATTTTCCCTTGGCTTCCTGGGGAAGATGTCAGTTTGCATACGGGTGTTCTAACTAAAACGTTTGCGATGAGTGTTTTATATTTAAAAACCATTGACATTTTTTTCAAAAGAAAATCGTTTGATAAGTGTGTACATTAAGGGACAAAAATGCAAGTTCTCTCAAACCATATCTTTCATTTAGTCATACTGCGAATTTATATTCATATGATCGAGATCTAGTATTAAACCGAAGAAAAAAAACTATTTCCGGCGGCGGCGGAGGCGGTGTGCCGCGCCGTCGTTGTCATTGTCGTCCTCCGGGACGCCGTTGTTGAAGTCTTCAATGCAGCACATAATGTTCTTCACTTGTAAATCAAACATCATGTCGTCGCGCGATCGACGAGCGGGGCGCGGGAGGACGACAACTGGTGGCGCTGAGAGGTAGCGGTCGACGGCGGCGTCCCATGCCACTGAGGGGGGCGCGTGCATGGGCACGGGCGCGGCGGGTGCAGCCAAACGAATGGGGACCGGCGCCACAGTGGGTGGAGGGGCGCGCATGGGCATGGGCGCTAGCGCTGGCATGTACACGAGCTCACGCGGGTCCGCGGAGACCTCACTGACACCCGCGGCTTCCAGCTCTGCGATAGTGCTCGGCAACCAGCCCGTCAATGCTACGGGGATGGTCGCTGGCGTGGGCATGGGGATGGGAGTTGCGACGGGAGCGGGGGCAGCAACCGCCACAGCCAGCTCATTCTGGGCCATATCCATGAGGCCCCATTCCTCCTTATTTTCTATCTCCTCTGGCTCGGAGTCGACTTCACCAAACTTGAAGACTAGTGGCAGATGATCTTTCTGCGCCATGGCGTTGGTGGAGGTCTGCGGGAGGGAGGGGAATGGGAGGCGAACATTAAGGCCGCCCGTATTAAGCAGCGGCTCGGGCGCCATTAATGGAGAGGAAGGCGGGTGACCATGGAAGTCAAAGGGCTCGCTTCCCAGTGAGCCTGCGCAGCGTACAGCTCGCACGCTTCTTGGTGAGCCTGCGCATTGGAGGACAGCTTGCACGCCTCTCGGTCAGCCTGCGCATCGGACTGGGCTCGCACGCCTCCCGTTCAGTCAAGCAGCTGTCCGCACGACACCTCCTATAGCCATTAAAACGAAGACACGTGGCATCACATGAATGGTTAACCTAACACACGCGATTTGAATTATACAAACGTTTGCGATGTTAGAGGGGCAGCTATTTGTTTCAAAATGCCTTTGTTGGCTGTTATTCGAGTGTGCCTTCTCTCAAAATGGACACGAAAAATACCACAACATGTCGGGTGCCATTCCATGATAGCATGCCAAGTTTCATGAATTTCAGACGAGTTTTGGATTTGCTAGAATTTAAAAACAAAGTATCTCAACATTTTGCCGGCAATCAACGGTGCCCTGGTGTTTGAAATTCATTCCCATTTCTTGCATGGGACCTAAGCATGCACCCAAGGACAAAGATTTGATTTTTCAACCAATTTATATGCACTGGAGCATGTGCATGTAGTTCAAATTTTAATTATGCACATAAATGCATTGAAAACTCAATTAATGCATAAAAATGTCCAAACAAACCCCGAAAAATCCCAAAAATTGACACAACACTCCTGTTGTTCTATGTTGACATGAGAATTTTTTTGAAAGCAATAAGAGGCAATGGATATTGTTTCGTCCCCAAAGGTGGGACGTTCCCAACCGAAACCATCATGCTTGTTGTGAGAAGCTCTAGTTTGTGAGAAGCATATACCCCCAAATGGGACAAAAAAATTCGGTAGCAGGCTTTGGATTTACTAGAATTAAAAAACAAGGTATCTCAATGTTTGCGGTTGAGTGACGGTGGCATGGTGTTTGACATTCATTCCCATTTCTTGCATGGGACCTAAGCATGCAACCAAGGACACCGCTTTGAATTTTCAACCAATTTATATGCATTAGAGCATGTGCCTGTAGTTCAAATTTGAATTATGCACATGAATGCATAGAAAACTCAGTTAATGTATAAAAATGTCCAAGCGAACACCGAAAAATCCCCAAAATTGACACAACAGTCCTGTTGTTCTATGTTGACACTAGGAAAAAAATTGAAATCGAGAAGAGGCAATGGATATCGTTTCGTCCAAAAAGGTGAAACGTTCCCTACCGAAACCATCAGGCTTGTTGTGAGAAGCTCTGGTTTGTGAGAAGCATATACCAAACATGCCCCAAATGGGACAAAAAATTTACCACGACATGTTGATGCCGCTCCACGATAGCATGCCAAGTTTCATGAATTTCAGACAAGCTTTGGATTTACTAGAATTTAAAAGCCAGGTATCTGAATGTTTGCGGCCGAGTGACGGTGGCAGGGTGTTTGGCATTCATTCCCATTTCTTGCATGGGACCTAAGCATGCAACCAAGGAGACAAATTTGAATTTTTAGCTAATTTATATGCATTAGAGCATGTGCCTGTAGTTCAAATTTGAATTATGCACATGAATGCATAGAAAACTCAGTTAATTTATAAAAATGTCCAACCGAACCACGAAAAAACCCAAAAATTGACACAACACTCCTGCTGTTCTATGTTGACACTAGGAAAAAATTTGAAATCGAGAAGAGGCAACGGATATCGTTTCGTCCAGAAAGGTGAACGTTCCCTACCGAGACCATCACACTTGTTGTGAGAAGCTCTGGTTTGTGAGAAGCTTATACCCAAACCTGCCCCAAATGGGACAAAAAATTTACCACGACATGTTAATGCCGCTCCATGATAGCATGCCAAGTTTCATGAATTTCGGACGACTTTTGGATTTACTAGAATTACAAAAGCAAGTACGTTGACGTTTGCCGGAGATCCACGGTGCCGTGGTGTTTGAAATTCATCCCCATTTCTTGCATGAGACATAAGCATAAACCCATGGACACATATATGATTTTACAACCCATGTCGGTGCACCGGAGCATGTGCATGTAGTTTAATTTTGAATTGTGCACCTGAAATGGCTAGAGAATCAATTTAATGTATAAAATGTCCAAACGAACCCTGAATAATTCCAATTCTTTTATGACACACATATAGTTGCATGTTCACTACAGATAAAAGGTCTAGCAATTCAAACACCGTCCATTGTCGTTGTGACCCCATTATGTAATTCAAATCAAGATGAAAAATCAAGTAGACCAAACACAGTTTATTATCACCAACCGTGTGAGATGCAGTACAAAATATCCTGGAGCACCGTCGGTGTATAGTACGCCTATGGTTTACGCGAGAAGGTGCGTCGGCTACAATCGACAGCCGACATGTCAAGCACACTAGCTCGCTCCCCAAATATCATTTCACTGTTCAATCATCGCCGGTGAAAGATGAGGACGTGGACCAGCGTCGTGAGGGCAACTTCGGCGGCCCACTCCGGCGAGAGTGCGGCCGCAGCCGCCATGTGCGTGCTAACAAGGTGCATGAGCGCGGCCGCAATCTGCGACCGGGCGGCCAAGGCAGCCCAAACGGGCGCTGTTGCTTCTCAGGTGGCGGCAGCAACATCTGCCTCGGGGGTAGCAACTAGCGAGAGAGGCACATCAGCTGTCCGTTCCGCAGCGGCGGCCTTAGCCTTGATGGAGGCCTCCCACGACCATGTTGAGGCCGCCCACGCCCAGCTCGTGGCGGTCAACGCACAAATCAAACGAGCGTCTCCGACAACGGTCGGCAACCCACAGCCGAAGAGTTGGCAATCGCCGAGAGCATTCGGGCAGCCGTCCGTTCCTCCGCCGCTACCTTGCGACGATGGAGCCCGTCCAAGCCCAGATCGTGGCCACCCACGCCCAGCCCGTGGCGGTCTTTTCCAAAGGGATGGCGGACGCGGATGGCGAGATGCTTGCCGAGTATGGTGCGATGGATGCCATGGAGCCCCTTTCCTAGGAGACCGTCAGGCGCGAGCTGGACATGGAGGAGGCGGCGGAGATTGACGAGCACCGGCCGTAGTAGTACTCTTTGTTTTGTTTAATTAAGAGCGCCGGTCTTCAATTTGTTAGAGTAATGTTCAGGCCAGCTAGCTCTGTTTAATTTCTGAACTTGCTCGATTAAGAAGTGTGGGTGTGCTGTAGTCTCCTTTGTGTACCCAAATTATGCAATGACGTGGATGACCACTGTAACCAGGGAAATTCGAACCAAAATTTTTGACGTTCAAACTCATCACACACGGGTTAAGCTATCTGAATCGTTTGTGATGTTCACATATCGTACACAGTTCTGAGTAAGGGACTGTGTCTGATGACACTTTGCGCGCCAGTTTTTTCGCTGAAGCGATTCAAAAATTTCGGCTTCCACGGAAATATCTACCTCCCCGCCCCTCCCCCTTACCAAAAGGCACATTTCCCCTGTTTCCGGCTTCCTTTCCAAGTTGAAACCTTCACTCCTTGCTTGCAGCGCCGCCTCCTCGCCGGCGACCCTCCTTCACGCTGCTCGACCTCGTCTATCCAGGCAGGTAATCCACACCTGACCCCCATCCTCCTCCTCCTTCCACATCCCACATGCCCCGACCGCTGGCGCGACACCTTCCACCCAAATCACCAACCCCTCCACCAAATAAGCGCCGCCCTAAGCCATGGTGCATGCAGTATAGCCAGGAGCTCAAGGAGCATTTGGCAGCAAAGAAGCAAATCATGGCCGCACGCGCGGCTGAGATCGTGATGGCTGCGATTCGTGCCGACCCCCTGATCTTGGAGGAGCACCTTGCCATTTGCTAGCTACGCCGGTTAATCATGCTCGGTTTACCTGTTGCGTGTGCTGCTCCTGCCTTTCCTTAACAAATTCTAGTGAATTGTGCTATCTAATTTTACCATGCAATATGTTGCTCTAGTGTATATGTTCTAGATGTCATGGAGTGTGGTGCTCACTTATTAACTGTTTGGTTAATTAGTTGTCGTGTTCAGTTAACTCTTTGGTTCAATTCTGCAAATGTGATGTTCAATTCTTCAGGCTGCAATTTTGTATTGTCTTCCATGTGAGAAATAAATAGAATTTATCTTTACAAAATACATGAGAAATGAATACAATTGCTATATTTCCAAGTTGTCAAGCATGCTTGGTTTGGTTATACATTGTGCAATGTGGTGCTCAGTTAACGTTTGGTTCATTTGTGTTGTGGTGTTTAGTTAACTGTTTGGTTCAATTCTGCAATGTGATGTTCAATAGTTGTGGGTGCATTCTCTTATTGTATACCATGTGAGAAGTAAATCGAATTTGGCTGTACTAAATACATGAGAAATAAATACAATTGGCTATATTTCCAAGTTGTTAAGCATGCTTGGTTTGGTTAACTGTCTGATCTTCTATTAGGAGTATGTTATATTATGCAATGTGGTGCTCAGTTAAACTTTTGGTTCATTTATTGTTTGGTTCAATTCTACAATGCGATGTTCAATTGTTGTGGGTGCATTATTTATTGTATACCATGTGAGGAATAAATTGAATTTGGTTGTAGTAATTACATGAGAAACAAATACAATTGCTATATTTCCAAGTTGTTAAGCATGCTTGGTTTGGTTAACTATCTTATCTTCTATTAGGAGTATGTTATATTGTGCAATGTGGTGCTCATTTAATGTTTGGTTCATTTATTGTGGTGTTTAGTTAACTGCTTGGTTCAATTCTGCAATGCGATGTCCAATTGTCGTGGGTATAATTTTGTATTGTTGTGCATGTGAGGAATAAATCGAATTTGGCTGCACTTAATACATGAGAAACATATACAAGTGCTATATTTCCTAGTTCTTAATCATGCTTGGTTCGGATAAATGGGTTTTCCATGTGGCTTGAATTAATCTGATGAATCTGCAATGTGCTTATTTTTCATCAACATATTTTACTTATAGCATGCGAACCCTTACTTAACCTGATGACTAACTACCTTATATGTGTTGCAGGAAAACAATGGGAAGCATTGAGGTTTACAATCGAGGTTAGCACATGCATGGTCCATTGTCTCATAACACATTATTGTGCAATTGCAGGAACCATTCTAATATTTAGGATTTTAACAATTTGGTCTTGCACATGTAGGTCTTGCTGTCATTGGTTTTGACCCACTGTTCGACCCTTTTTGCATATGGGGAAATGAGTTGTCCATGAATATCAATCAAGTCAAGAAACTCAGAAACATTGTTAGGGTAAAGAAATTAGCGACAAAAAACAACAAGATCTTTGTCTGCACAATGAAGAAGACATCAGTTCACTACAAGATGGTACTAACTATTATACCTTGCCTTTTTTTATTCCTTTGCCCCATTTCCAATATAGAGAAGATATTTATGCACATCCTTGTTTTCAGGCCTTTCCAAAGCAGTTCACTAATGATTACCTCTCAAACCACCTCTATGGTCAGGAGGCGAGGAAGGTTTTCATACAACACCCATGGTTCAATATTGAAGTGTTCCTGAAGAGGATGAAGGACGGACGGTCTATCATCTGCAGGCACAGGCCTAAAGTTGCAAAGACCTTCAACATGAATGCAGGCTCAATATTCGCCTTCCGCTTCAGCAGTTTTCCAGATGAGATGCATCCATCTATGTACCGTCTATGATGCTAATTTCGAAAGGTTCTACATGTTGCATGTGAAACTTGGTGCTAGTGCAGTTGTGTAACGGGGTAGCTGGGTGATAAAGCTATATCATGTCGTACTCTGATGTATTTCAATTATGAAATCCTGCTTCCTTAATATGGAAATGAAATATATTATGTGCTTAATATGAATGTCAATTAGATTATAAATGGATTATTAATAATAGGTAAATTAGCCTGCTGATGGCGAATTAGCCTGCTAATTGAGTTTTGCTATTGCAAATGGTTATTGAGAAAATACCATGGGCGTTGACCACAGGCAACGCACACAGTTTCTAGGAATAAATCGCGTTGGATCAATGAACAATCACACACGACCTTCTCTTGAAAACTGTTTGCGTTAGGCCACCTTGCGCAAATGTTTACCACATAAAAACTATGTGTGATGGACAGCCTTTGCCACACAGTTTCTTCTACTCACCATGGTGATGCATTCAATAACGAGAATGATAAGATTGTTAATATCGTGTGGAATGGCAACGCTATCACAAACGATTTAACGAGGGAAATTGTGTGTGATGTACTTGTGAATGGAAACGTTTTCCTTGGAGCGACTATGTGGGATGTACATACGAACGGAAACGTTTAGCGGGGACTGACTGTGTGGGATGTACTTGCGAACGGAAACAATTTCGCCTGTATAATTGCATTTTTTAGCTCTACTATACATATTACCGTATTTGAGCACTCGTCGGTCGCACACGACCTCATTTTGCCGAGCATGTGTGCCAGGAGGGCATATCCCCGACGGTTTCTGGGTCATGTGGGAAGGACCCCCTATCACCCACACTCACTTGGCGACGGTTCCAAATGCTGTCGCAGAAAGGGGTTTAAAACCGTTTGTATAGCACCTCGCTGTACGAGTGCACGCATCATCGGAGGAACACCAATGAGGATGATGAACCCCTCCGTGATCGTGTTCCCCTCCGGCAAGGTGCCGGAATAGGGCTCTAGATTGGATCTCGTGGTTCTCGAACTTGCGGCGGCTGGAATTGTGTTTCGTCGACTCCCCTAGGGTTTCTGGAATATTTGTGGATTTATAGAGGTGAGAGGTGGTGGAAAGGACTCCAATGGGCCCCAACACCCATCTGGGCGCGCTAGGGGCCTCTGGCGCGCCCTGGTGGGTTGTGGGCCCCACAGGCCTCCCCTCTGGTACTTCCTTGGCTCCCAAGTTGTATTTTGGTCCAAAAAAAATCTCCAAAAAAATCGTGGCATTTGGACTTTGTTTGGTACTGATATTCTGTGAAGTAAAAAACAAGCAAAAACAGCAACTGGCACTGGGCACTATGTCAATAGGTTAGTCCCAAAAAATGATATAAAGTTGCTATAAAATGATTGTAAAACATCCAAGAATGATAATATAACAACATGGAACAATAAAAAATTATAGATACGTTGGAGACGTATCAGCATCCCCAAGCTTAATTCCTTCTCGTCCTCGAGTAAGTAAATGATAAAAACTGAATTTTCGATGTGGAATGCTGCCTAACATGTTCATCATATATTCTTTTCTTTTATAGCATGGACATTTGGACTTTTAGATGATTCAGAGCAATAGTCTATATTTGACACGAAGACTTAAATACTCAAGCATATCAACAAGCAACCATGTCTTTCAAAATATCAACACTAAAGAAAGTTATCCCTAGCCCATCATGCTCAATCATTGATCCATTCATGAAACACACTCAAATATTAGCTACATCCAATTCACAACTATGCTCATAGTGCTCCCTAGTTGGTGCTTCATAAGAGAAGATGGAGACTCAAATAAAAATAAAAATTGCATAAAGTAAATAGATCGGCCCTTCGCAGAGGGAAGCAGAGATTTGTAGAGGTTGCCAGAGCTCAAAGCTTAAATTTAGAGATAAAATATTTTGAGAGGCATGCCTTTCCCGTCAACGAAAACGACCGAGAATTCCCAATACTTTCCATGCTAGATACATCATAGGCGGTTCCCAAACGTAAAATAAAGTTTATTCATTTTTCCACCATTCTTTCACAATCCATGGCTAGCCGTATCCACGGATGCCTTCCATACCAACACTTTCCATGGAATTTATTATTTGACAACATAAAGTAAATTTCTTTTTCATTTCGGGACTGGGCATCCCTATTACCTCCACACTCTCGTGCAATGACAAGTGAATGAACACTCATCTTGTGTATAACACATCCAGAATGGAAAAATATTGGCCACCCCCTGCCGCTTCATGAGCGGTACGGGCACACAAAAAGGAAATTCATTTTGAAAATTAGAGTTGGGACATACAAATTTACTTGGAACGTCACAGAAATACCGCATATAGGTAGGTATGGTGGACTCATATGGCAAAACTTGGTTTAAGGATTTTGGATGCACAAGTAGTATTTCTACTTAGTACAAGTGGAGGCTAGCAAAAAGATTGAGAAGCAACCAACCAAGAAACAAAAATTCTCATAAACGAGCATTAAGCATAAATAACACCGAATAATGCACCACAAGTAGGATATAATTTCATTGCATAACTATTGACTTTCGTGCTTGCATAGGGAATCATAAACCTTAACATCAATATTCTTACTAATGCATAATTACTCACCAACATGACTCACATGTTACTATCATCATATCTCAAAACTATTACAAAGAATCAAGTTTATTTTTTCCACTGATCTTTCATGAAAGTTTTTATTATATCCCTCTTGAATATCTATCACTTTGGGACTAATTTTATATATTACCATTGCTTATAACAAGCTCAAACAAATTTAAGTGAAGAACATGAGCATAAATAATTTTTTCTTTCTCTCAAAATAATATAAGTGAAGCATGAGAGAATTACTTCAAAATTTTACTAACTCCCAAATAAATCTAAGTGAAGCATGAGAGTATTTCTTAAAAAATCAAAGCACCACCATGCTGAAAAAGATATAAGTGAAGTGATAACCCACAAGTATAGGGGATCGCAACAGTTTTCGAGTGTAGAGTATTCAACCCAAATTTATAGATTTGACACAAGGGGAGCCAAAGAATATTTGTAAGTATTAGCAGCCGAGTTGTCAATTCAGCCACACCTGGAGATTAATTATCTGCAGCAAAGTGATCAATAACAAAGTAGTATGATAGTTTTGATAGTAGAGACAGTAGCAACGGTAATAGTAACAGTGATAGCAGTATTTTGTAACAAGTGTAACAGTGATGGTAGCAGTAGTTACTTAGCAAGAACAATAAAAGATAAATTCGTAGGCTTTGGATTGGTGACTTGTTGGATGATATTCATCATGAGACAGTTATAACCTAGGGCGATACGACACTAGCTCTAGTTCATCAATATAATGTAGGCATGTATTCCGTAAATACTCATACGTGCTTATGGAAAGAACTTGCATGACATCTTTTGTCCTACCCTCCCATGGCAGCGGGGTCCATAAGGAAACTAAGGGATATTAAGGCCTCTTTTTAATAGAGAACTAGAAAAAAACATTAACACATAGTGAATACATGAACTCCTCAAACTACGCTCATCACCGGGAGTGGTCCTGACTATTGTCACTCCAGGGTTGCCCGATCATAACACATAGTAGGTGACTATAACTTGCAAGATCGGATCTAGAACATGGATATAATGATGATAACATAAACGGTTCTGTCGGATCACAGGTTCCGGCAAAACCCTTAAGGTTCGAACTCTGGGGTGCGCGCGAAGTTCTCTCCCTCCTACCGATCCGCGTCCTAACTAGCTAAGATCTCAAGCACGAACTCCACGAACTCACAATCACAAAAGACACGAGATTTATACTGGTTCGGGCCACCGTTGTGGTGTAATACCCTACTCCAGTGTGGTGGTGGTGGATTGCCTCTTGGGCTGATGATGAACAGTACAAGGGGAAGAACAGCCTCCTGAGGTTGAGGTGTTCTTGTGCTTGGTGTGTGGCTGAGGATCAGGCGAGTTGCCTCTGGATCAGATGCCTCTACTATGGTGGCTAGTTCTACTTATATAGGCCCTGGTCCTCTTCCCAAATATTGAGCGGGAAGGGAGCCAACAACGGCCAATTTGAAAGGGTACTGCTAGTACAGCTTATCCTGACAAAAGCGGTCTTCGCCTGCAAAAGGCTCTGGTGGTGACGCCGCCTTGGGCTCCATCGTGACCTCCATCTTGCCGTCCTGCTGGTTTTGGTCTCGTTGCACTGATATGGAAACCTTTGCTTGATGCCTCGGTACTCCGCGCCTGCGCTTGCCCCTTTAGCACCAAAGAGGAAGCAAGGACGCTGGGCGCGATGGCGCCAGCCTGATCTTGATCGTCATGGCTCACGTCACGAGAGCCTCGCGAGGTTTGCGCTGCCTTGATCTCTCCGCCCCTCGCGAGCCTGCCTGGCGAGGCCGCTCCTGAGGAGGTCTTGCATCGTCCGCTTCGCGAGGCTTGGCCACTCGCGAGGGTCTTGAATGCCTTGTTGATGAAGATGGGCCGTACAGGCCTGCTAGCACAGCCACGCCATGGGCCGTAGGCAGGCAAGTCTGGGGACCCCCGTTCCCAGAACGCCGACAGTAGCCCCCGGGCCCAAGGCACGCTCGGGCTTGGCTTCGAGGTGAAGCCAAAGGTCAAGTATGGAGCACTGCGGGCCCCAAAAGCCTGCGGCCTTGGTCGACGCGTGGCGGTTGATTGGACGTGGGTGTCTCCGCTTCCCCACGCTGCCTCGGCAACTTCCTGACGTGACAAGTCCTTGCGACATGCAAGGGAAACCATCATACCTGTGATCGTAGGAGGCGCTGGTTGGCCTTCTCCTACTATAAATGAGGGAGGGGGACTGAGCCCCCGTCGCCCATCTCTTCCCAGTTCGCTTGCTTCTTCCTTCTTGCTCCATCACTAGTAACAATTCCCATGGCGCCAATCCAAAGGTTCTCCGTCGAGGAGAAAGGAAAGGCTCCCCGTGACGAGCCGGGGCTGCTTCCGTCGAAGAAGAGGTCGGTTCACCGCCGCGACGCAGCGGTGATGCAGGTGGTGACGAGGCCTTAGTGTGAGAGGCCTCCTCCAGGGTATCCGCTGCCCTTGTACGCCCAAGCCGGGGGCTCAAGAGGAAGGAACGACGGGCGTCGACGTGCGCTCCGCGGCCAAGTTCGACGTGCCGTGGTGACGCGCGCCGTCGCTCCTGGAGTTCATGCGGCGGACTCCTCGCGCGAGCTCGTGCTGTGGGCGGCGATGCCCCCAAGCTCTTGGATCCGCTTCCCGCGGTTCTTCTCCGACGTGATGCCACCGAGGGGACCCCTCGAGCTCCGGTTGCAGCACACCGGCTACGATGCTCCGGCGCCCGGAGCTGAGGTTGAAGCGGTCTCCCCCGGCAAGATCTTCATGGCCCGCGGCTGGGGCGAGGTCGTGCGGGTTTGCCGTGCGGAGGGCGCCCTTGCGGTCCACTTCGAGTATGACGGCGCTTCCATGCTTTTCTTCAAGGTCTTCGACGCGGAGGGTCGCCGCTTGGAGTGTTGCCCTGGAGGGGAGCACCAGGATGATGCGCGCCCCGCTCGCGGGTACACCAGCAGCGGTGACTCTTGGGAGTCCAGCGGTTCTCCCGAGGTCTACGAGACTTCGGAGACGAGCGACGACAACTACGTGCCCCCGAGCTCTCGCCGCCGCCGCTGATCTGGATGGGGTTGGCGTCGGCCTCCCGCGGCCCACTGTTGATGATGGCGTCCGCTATGGAGGCGTGTAGGTAGGATTCTCCTAGGTTCCCGTCTTTTGTTCCCTGCGAGGAATCAAGAAGTACCCCGTGGGGGCGTGTAAAGGGTCTGTGATGTCCTTTGTGTATATCTTCCTTATTATGAAAATTTGCGAAGGCGTGTCCTGTTCAGGCTCAGTCTCCCCTTTCCAACCTCGCGACGGCTTGTTGCTCTATGCTGACAGGTCCCGGTCCCCAGGCAGGCTGCAGCCATTGCTGGTATGCCAGGTCGCGTGCCGTGGTCAAGGCCAGGAGGTGAGCGGCCCGAGGTCCAGTAAGAGCCCCTGAGGCGCGATGCTCAGGATGTCCCCTTTAGCGCTCAAGCAGCCATGGTAAGGCGAGAAAGGGAGGCGACGTGGCCGCAACAGGGCTGCGGCGAGCGTGACCCTCGGGCTCCAACGATTAGCCAATCTGAGCGCGAGACTTATCTTGGCAGTTTTGGATCGATTTCTTGCGATGCGCCGCGTTAATGCGTAGCTAGGCCAGGCCCATACGAGCCTCCCCCTTCCCACGCTCTCCTTCGTGCTCTACGTCCTCAGGTCCCGGCCCTCGAGCGAGCTCAGCCGCCGCTGGTATGCCAGGTCGTGTGCCGTGGTCAAGGCCAGGGGGTGAGGGCTGGAGAGCCAGTAAGAGCTCCTGGGACGCGATGCTTTGGAGCCCCCCTTTTAACGCACAAGCGGATCGCATGGGAGAAAAGGGAACTCGCGGTGCCGCCTGCTGTCATCCTCATGAGGTTCCTGCAAGCCAGCACAAGGAGGAACACAATTTGCCGTTATGGTTGCCAGCTTGTCGCTGGTTGCTCCGCGAGGAAATGGAGGCACTGAGGGCCTGGTGAGGTGACGTGCGCGGTGCGTGCCGCGTGCCAGAGCTCGACCACTCAGGTTTGTCGACGTGGCAGGGGTGGACCGGTGCACCAGCGCCGTGCCGGCGTGAGCAGCCACCGTGAGAGGCGACGATCGAGCAGGTAATAGCCATAGATAGGTTAAGCATGGAAAGCATACTGGCTCAAGTAAAAGCAGGGAAGATATAGGCCACTGGGTCAGGCCCGAGCAGCTTGGGGATGATGCAGCCCGAGGGGCGCCCCCAGCAAGGTAAGCTAAAGACATAAAAAGGGATACATGCCACAGGGACGGACCCACGTGGCCTGGGAATGATGCAGCCCGAGGGGCGCTCCCAGCTAAATAAACTTGGAAAATGTCACCTGGTTCTGTTGATGAAGGGGTGTTGGGGCAGCTGAAGGTATGCGGCGAAGTGATTGCTCCTCATGAGTCACCGGGGTCCTGAGCCTCGGGAGGTTTTGGGGGCCCAGGTGGTTCCTTGAGGACCGTCTCCATCTCTGCCAGGACGGCGCGGTGCCTGGCCTCCTGATCCGCTAGGGTGCGCCGCAAGTTGCTTTGGTAGACGAACGACACGCTCGGCAAGCCAAAAGGCATGCGAACGTAGCTGTGCGGTGGGCCCTCGCAGCGGCCCACGCGTGAAGGCCAGAAGAGCCCCCGAGATGCGGCCCTGTTGAGCCCTGGGACGTCGATGCAGATGCGCAGCCCGGCATCCTCGCCTGGATGGGGAGTTGCGCCTCATGAGCGGCGGTCGCCGCGCATGGCTCTTGCGTCTTGCAGTTCCTGAGTGGTCTTGGTGATGAACTCCTGAGCGGTGGGCGCTCCTCGCCCTATGTTCTACTGAGGGAAACGTGCCGTGAAGCACGCCTCCAAGTGGTGCCCGAGCGCCTTCTCGTGATGTTGGCAAAGTCTGAGGCCCTCCAGAAGAGAGCCCCCGAGCCCCGCCCGAGGAGGGCACCGGGCGCGCCTTCCTATGCGATGGAGGGAGGCGCCCCTGGCCCGGGTGCTGATCCTGACGAGGCATCGCTCGCCTGAGACCCCGCGCGGTGCTGCTGCTTCTTCTTCTTGGGGATGGCCTCAGGAGGGCCCTCGCCCTTGCTGTCGGGGTCGCTGATTGCTGCGGCTTGGAAGGCATGCTCGAGGGAGCACACTGCATCTCTTTCCTCGCACGGGACCGTGATGATTCCGCCGCTTCCTGGCATCTTGAGGACATTGTAGCCATGGTGGGTCACCGCCATGAACTTGGCCAAGGCCGGATACCCGAGGATGGCATTGTATGGCAGGCGGATGTGGGAGACGTCGAAGTCGATGAGCTCAGTGCGGTAGTTCCTGCATTCTCCAAAGGTGAAAGGGAGGCGGACCTGCCCTATCGGTGTGGTGGAGCCGTCGGTCACTCCTGAGAAAGGCTTGGTAGACTGAAGCTGGTCATATGGCACTTGGAGGTTGTCGAACGTGTCAACGGACAGGACGTTGAGCCCTGCGCCGCCGTCGATGTGGGTCTTGGTGACTTGCACGTTGCTGATGACTGGGGAGCAAAGCATCGGGAGGGCGCCAGCGGTGGCCGCACACTTGAGCTGATCCGCCGAACTGAAGGTGATGGTGCACTGGGACCACCTGAGCGGGCGTGTGGCCTCAAGCTTGGGGAGGACTGCATTCACTTCACGAGCAAACTGTTTGAAGATACGCTGCGAGGCTGGGGCCTGAGCTCCGCCTAAGATGCAGGCGATAGCACGTGGCTCCTGGAAGCCCCCGGCCCCCTCGTCTTGATGGTGGTCGTCATTCCTTCTTGGTGGTGGCGGTAGTGGGGGAAGATTGGCGTTGCCCTAGGGGCGATCCTCACGAGGCTGGTCCCTCCAGGCGCCCTCTCGAGGCAGATCCTACCAGCGGTCCTCACGAGGTCGGTCGCGCCACTCCTGGCGCGGGCCACGGTCGTCCCAGCGTCCGCCACCACATCCTCGTCCCCGGCCGTAGCCCCGGTCATTGTGCTCGGGGCGTCGACCGAAGCGTCCTTTTGAATGGCTCTGAGCTCCTGGCTGCCATTGGTGTTGTGGGTGTGCAGGTTGTGGAAGGCGCAGAATGGTCGGCTGCTCTTGGATGACTCAGGCTGGTCTCTGCCGCGCTTGGTGTCTGGTTCTTCCGCGAGCACGGCTACTCCCTTGCGCTTCACGTCCTTGGCCATGGCTTTCTTCTCCATGTCCGCAGCCGGGAGCTCAAGGAGGGAGAGGCGCCCTTCCTCAGCTCTGGTGCACTTGGTCGCCAGGTTGAACAGCTCCTGAGCTGTGCACAGCTCCTCATGGATAGCGAGCTCCTCCTTCATCTTGACGTCGCGGACGCCATCAGAGAACGCAGAGATGATGGCCTCGTCCGTCACCTTGGGGATCTTGAGTCGAACGTTGTTGAAGCGCTGGATGTACTTCTGGAGGGTCTCTCCTGGTTGTTGCTTGACGCGACGCAGGTCTCCCGCGGCCGGTGGGCGGTCGCGAGTGCCCTGGAAGTTGGCGATGAAACGGTCGCGCATCTCGTCCCAGGAGGAGATTGAGCCTGGAGGCAGGTTCAGGAGCCACGAACGGGCGCCGTCTTTGAGAGCCATGGGAAACCAATTCGCCATGACCTTCTCGTCGCCGTTGGCTGCCTCGATGCTCAGCTCGTAGAGCTGCAAGAACTTCGCGGGGTCGGGGGTGCCGTCGTAGCGAGGAGGCAGATCCGGCTTGAACTTGCCTGGCCAGGCGACGCTACGCAGCTCGGGGGTGGAGGTGCGGCAGCCGGCTATGGTCGCCGAGGCCCGTCTTGGAGGCGGAGCTTGGTCTTGACGCCCACGTTCCGCCATAGCAAGCGGCAAGGGGCCCTGCCGCGGCAGACGATCCTGGCGCGGCGGGGCGAGGAGTGGCGGAGCGTTCTCTTGCGGTCGAGGAACTTCTTGGCAGCTTCTTTCGTCACGCGCGGGTGCCGGACGCGGTGGGTCATGCCGTGGAGGCGCGCGCCTTGGCGCCAGGGCACCGTCTTGGGGCAGAGGTGGCGGAGGTGCTCCGTGAGCTACGTCGCCTATAGCTGGCGGAGGGCGAGGCGGAGAGAGCGACGGCGCAGGGGAGCCCCCTGCGGAACGGACAAGCTCGGCGATGCGGTCGAGCCAGTCCTCGTAGAGGTCATCGACTGGGCGGTAGCGCAAGAGCTTGTGCACCATGAGGAGCGCGGTCCGCGCGTCCGTGGGAGCGCGACGAGTGTGGGATGACGAACCAGCCGGGGTCAGTGATGGAGTGGCGGTGCGGCCGTCCCTACGCACCAAGGGGTGCAGCGAGGACGCTTGCTGCTCGTTCCCCGCCGGGTCAGTGGCGGCGTTGGCGGCAGGCGACGGAGAACAACGAGGTGGCCCGCCGACGGGAGCCGTTTGAGCGACACGGGTGGCAAGGGAAGCCCGGCGTTCAGCACGAGCACGGCGAGCATCCGCCATGGAGACGACAGAGCGACGGAGAGCAGATTGACGGAAGGGAGGCTACGGCGCACCCCTACTTGGCGCGCCAAATGTCGGATCACGGGTTCCGGCAAAACCCTTAAGGTTCGAACTCTGGGGTGCGCGCCAAGTTCTCTCCCTCCTACCGATCCGCGTCCTAACTAGCTAAGATCTCAAGCACGAACTGCACGAACTCACAATCACAAAAGACACGAGATATATACTGGTTCGGGCCACCGTTTTGGTGTAATACCCTACTCCAGTGTGGTGGTGGTGGATTGCCTCTTGGGCTGATGATGAACAATACAAGGGGAAGAACAACCTCCTGAGGTTGAGGTGTTCTTGTGCTCGGTGTGTGGCTGAGGATCATGCGAGTTGCCTCTGGATCAGATGCCTCTACTGTGGTGGCTAGTTCTACTTATATAGGCCCTAGTCCTCTTCCTAAATATTGAGCGGGAAGGGAGCCAACAACGGCCAATTTGAAAGGGGACAGCTAGTATAACTTATCCTGACAAAAGCGGTCTTCGCCTGCAAAAGGCTCTGGTGGTCACGCCGCCTTGGGCTCCATGGTGACCTCCGTCTTGCCGTCCTGCTGGTCTTGATCTCGTTGCACCGATATGGAAACCTTTGCTTGATGCCTCGGTACTCCGCGCCTGCGCTTGCCCCTTTAGCACCAAAGAGGAAGCAAGGACATTGCGCGCGCTGGCGCCAGCCTGATCTTGATCGTCATGGCTCACATCACGGGAGCCTCGCGAGGTTTTCCCTGCCTTGATCTCTCTGCCCCTCGCGAGCCTGCCTGGCGAGGCCGCTCCTGAGGAGGTCTTTCTCGTCCGCCTCGCGAGGCTTGGCCCCTCGCGAGGGTCTTGAATGCCTTGTTGATGAAGATGGGCCGTATAGGCCTGCTAGCACAGCCACGCCGTGGGCTGCATGCAGACAAGTCTGGGGACCCCCGTTCCCAGAATGCTGTCAGGTTCAGATATGAAATCATGGCACCCGGGCCCAAAGTGACAAGCATCAAGCATAGCAAAGTCATAGCAACATCAATCTAAGAACATAGTGTATACTAGGGATCAAGCCCTAACAAAACTAACTCGATTACATGATGAATCTCATCCAACTCCTCACCGACCAGTGAGCCTATGAAGGAATTACTCACTCCCGGTGGGGAGCATCATGGAATTGGCGATGGAGAAGGGTTGGTGATGACGAAGAACGAAGACCCCCCTCTCCGGAGCCCCAAACGGACTCCAGATCTGGCCTTGCAATAAAGAATGAGAGGTGACGGCGGCTCCGTCTCGTGGATCACGGTAATTCTTTCTCCCTGATCTTTTTCTGGAAAAATAGGATTTTATAGCGTCGATTTCAGGGTCTGCGGGGCCACCGGATAGGGACAACCCACCTGGGCGCCTGGTGAGGGGGGCGCACCCTGGTGGGTTGTGCCCACCCAGGTGCCCCCCTTCTGTAGGTCTTGGCTCTAGAAATTCTTATTTATTATATAAAAATTCCTCACAAAGTTTCGTTCCATTCTGAGAACTTTTATTTCTGCACAAAAACAACACCATGGTAGTTCTGCTGAAAACAGCGTCAGTCCGGGGTTAGTTTCATTCAAATCATGCAAATTAGAGTCCAAAACAAGAGGAAAAGCATTAGGAAAAGTAGATATGTTGGAGACGTATCATGAAGCACTAGAGCAATTCCATAGCTAAAAAAAAATTAAGTGAAGCACATAGAGCAATTCTAACAAATCATAGCATCATTATGGCTTTCTCAAATAGGTGTGTCCAGCAAAGATGATTGTGACAAACTAAAAAGCAAAACAAGCAAAGACTCATATAATACAAGACTCTCTAAGCAAAACTCATTATATGTGACGAATAAAAATATAGCTCCAAGTAAAATTACCGATGGTCGTTAGAAGAAAGAGGGGATGCCTCCCGGGGCATCCCCAAGCTTAGTTGCTTGGTTCTACTTGAATATTACCTCGGGGTGCTATGGGGCATCCCCAAGCTTAGGCTCTTTTCACTCCTTATTCCTTCATCCATCGTGATCTCACCCAAAACTTCAAAACTTCAATCACACAAAACTTAACAAAACCTTCATGAGATCCGTTAGTATGAGAAAACCAATCTCCACTTGTACTATTGAAAGCCCATTCATATTTTGTTATTGCGTTATAACTACTGTATTCTAACTTTACCATGGCTTATACTCCTCGATGCAATCCATAGAATCATCAAAATAAGCACACAATGCAACGAAAATAGAATCTGTCAAAAACAGAATAGTCTGTAAAGACGTGAATTTACTCATACTTATGTAACTCCGAAAATTCTGAAAATTTTGGTAAACATAGGTAATTGGTATTTCAATATTGTGTAAAAAGTTCAGAAGTTTTCGTCACTTCTGTGAATTTTAACAATTCTGCTACTGGACGCAAAAGTTTCTTTCTTCCAACAAGATCAAATCAACTATCACCCAACATGATCCCAAAGCCTTTACTTGGCACAAACACTAATTAAAACATAAAAAACACAATCATAACAATAGCATAATTGTGTAAACACTCAAAAATAGAAAGAAAAAAGCAAAAATAAATTTTATTCATTGGGTTGCCTCCCAATAAGCGCTATCGTTTTATGCCATTAGCTGGGCATAATGCATCGATTTAAGTATTGTCATCTTTAGTTTTTGCTCCATAAGTTGCCCTCATGATTGATTCATATGGTGGCTTAATTCTTGTTCTAGGGAAGTGTTCCGTACCCTTTCTTAGTGGAAACTGAAATTTAATATTGTGTTCTTTTATATCAACCATGGCACCTATAGTTCGTAAAAATGGTCTACCAAGTATTATAGGACAAGACAGATTCCAATCAATATCAAGAACGGTAAAATTTATGGGCACATAGTTCCTATTTTCAAGAATAAGAACATCATTAATTCTTCCCAAAGGCTTTTTAATAGTAGAATCCACTAAGTGCAAATTAAGAGAGCATTCTTCAATATTGGTAAGACCAAGCACATCACATAGAGATTTCGGAATTATGGAAACACTAGCACCCAAATCACGTAAAGCAAAGCATTCATAATTTTTAATCTTGACTTTAATGGTTGGTTCCCACTCATCATGTAATTTTCTAGGAATTGAAATATCTAACTCCAATTTTTCTTTCAAAGGTTTTAGCATGGCATCTACGATATGTTTAGTAAAAGCTTTATTTTGTTCATAGGCATTGGGTGAATTTATCATGGATTGCAACAAAGGAATACACTCAATCAAAGAGCAACTATCATAATTAAAGTCTTTGTAATCCAAAAGAGTGGACATCACTAGTTAAAGTTTTGACCTCTCCAAACCCACTTTCATCAAGATTTTCACCCTCTGAATTATCGGGACGCCTTCTAGCTGAAGTTGACTCTTCTTCGGTCCCTTTATCATCAACTTTAATCTTACTAAGCAAGGAATCTATAGAAGAAACACCAATCACTTTAAGATCTTCATCATTACTATGAAAGCAATCGGTAGAAAACACTCTTTCTAAAAATTCTCTTTTGGCTCTAAGCATAGCGGTTCTTTTCTTACTTTCATCCATGGAAACATATAAAGTTTTAATTGATTCATTGACATCAACCTTAGGTGGGAAAAAATTTAATCTTGAGATTTTCTACATCATGGGAAATTCTATCAATGCTTCTAGACATATCATCAATCTTATTCAACTTTTCTTCTATCATAGTATTGAAAACTTTTTGAGCATTGATAAATTATTTAATATTATTCTGAAGATCACAGGGGTTCCTATTATTATTGTAAGAAGAATTACCATAGGAATTGCCATAATTATTAGAGGAATTTCCAGGAAAAGGCCTAGGATTAAAATTACCCCTATAAGCATTGTTATTAAAATTATTTTGCGAGACAAAATTCACATCTACGGGATCACTACTTTGCTCAATCAAAGTAGACAAAGGCACATCATTAAGATCAATAGGATCATTTTTTAGCAACCAACTTTTTTTTGACACCTGAAACAGTAGGAGAGGCTCCTACTGTATGTATTAAATTAAAGTATCAAAAAGTTCTTACAAAGTTATAACCTTACATCCATGGCCATTGTAAATATAAAGTAAAGTTAGGAAACCAAAGTAAGTACTAGACCAGGGTATAACAAAGGATTGGGCAAAAGAGGAAATAAATTGTCTGTGTTTCTCTTTGGCTCTATGTATGAGTAGAGAGAAGTCCTCTTTGAATCTTCTTGCCCAACCAACTTCATAAAGGCATCAATTTTTTTCACTCAAAGTACTAATTTCTTCAACAGAATTGATGTTTTTACTAGTAGGTGCTCTTTCGGTATGCGATTGTGAATAATTTTCCATGATATTATCTAGCAATTTAGTAGCTTCACCCAAAGTAATCTCCATAAAAGTTCCACCCGTGGTGGAATCTAAAAGATTTATAGAAACAAAATTCAATCCCGCATAAAAATTTTGTATGATCATCCAAAGATTTAAACCATGAGTAGGACAATTTCTTAGCATCAACTCCACTCTTTCCCAAGATTGTGCAACATGTTCATGATCATTTGCTTAAAATTCATGATTTGATTTCTAAGGGAAATAGTTTTCGCGGGTGGAAAATACTTAGTAATAAAAGCATCCTTGCACTTATCCCAAGAATCCATACTATTATGAGGCAAAGATGAAAACCAAATTTTTGCACGATCCCTCGAAGAGAAAGGAAACAATTTCAACTTCACAATATCAATGTCCACATCTTTTTTATTTTGCATATCACACAATTCTACGAAAGTGTTTAGATGGGACGCGACATCCTCATTAGGAGTACCAGAAAATTGCTCTTTCATAACAAGATTCAACAAAGCAGCATTAATATCATAAGACTCCACACTAGTGGCGGGAGGTGCAAACAGAGTACTAATAAAATCATTATTATTAGTATCAAAAAAATCACACAATTTAGTGTTTTCTTGAGACATCGTGACTACGCAAACAAGATGCAAGCAAAAAGAGATCCGACGAGAAAAAGGCAAACGAACAGAAGGCAAATATTTTTGTGCTTATCACAAAAATGTTTTTGAAGTGGGGGAGCTGAAAATGAGAGGAAAATGGCAAATAATGTAAATTGCAAGGAGATGAGATATGTGATGAGGAACCTGATAGATGTTGATGATGTCCCCCCGGCAACGGCACCAGAAATTCTTCCTGATTGCTTGTATCTGCATTGGTTTTTCCCTTGAAGAGGAAAGGGTGATGGAGCACAGCAACGGTAAGTATTTCCCTAAATTATGAAACCAAGGTTATCGTCCAGTAGGAGAACCAAGCAACACTATGTAAACGGTACCAACACACAAAGAACAAATACTTGCAACCCAACGTGTAAGAGGGGTTGTCAATCCCTCCACGGTAAAAAGGTAGATTAAATTGTATGAGATGGGATAAATAGATCTTGCAAAAACACAAAATAAAATAAAGAAAGAAAAATTACAGCAAGGTATTTTTGGTTTTTTGGAATAATAGATCTGAAAACAATATGATACAAAATAGACCTGGGGGCCCTAGATTTCACTAGTGGCTTCTCTAGAGAAGATAGCATAGGGTGGGTAAACAAATTACTGTTGGGCAACTGATAGAAGAGCAAATAATTATGACGATATCCAAGGAAATGATCATGTATATAGGCATCACGTCCAAGATTAGTAGACCGATTCATGCCTGCATCTACTACTATTACTCCACACATCGACCGCTATCCAACATGCATCTAGTGTATTAAGTCCATGGAGAAACAGAGTAATGCAGCAAGAACAATGGCATGATGTAGAAAAGATCTATTCATGTAGGAATAGACCCCATCTTTTTATCTTTAGTAGCAACTATACATGCGTGCCTGGCAACCCCTTCTGTCACTAGGTGAGGACACCGCAAGATTGAACCCATCACAAAGCACCTCTTCTCATTGCAAGAAAAGTCAATCTAGTTGGCCAAACCAAACCAAAGTTTCAAAGAAGAAATACGAGGCTATAAAAATCATGCATATAAGAGATCAAAGAAGACTCAAATAATATTCATGGATAGATCTGATCATACACTCATGATTCACCAGATCCCAACAAACACACCGCAAAAAGTCATTACATCAAATAGATCTCCAAGAACATCGAGGAGAATCAAAAAGAGAGAAGAAGCCATCTAGCTACTGCCTAAGGACCTGTAGGTCTGTGGTGAACTACTCACGCATCATCGGAGGAGCACCAATGAGGATGATGAACCCCTGCATGATCGTGTTCCCCTCCGGCAAGGTGCCGAAATAGGGCTCTATATTGGATCTAGTGGTTCTCGAACTTGCGGTGGCTAGAATTGTGTTTCGTCGAATCCCCTATGGTTTCTAGATTATTTGGGGATTTATAGAGCTGAGAGGCTGTGGACAGGACTCCCGTGGGCCCCATCAACCATCCGGGCACGCCACGGGCCTCTGGCATGCCCTGGTGAGTTATGGGCCCCACGGGCCTCCCCTTTGGTACTTCCTTGGCTTCCAAGTTGTCTTCTGGTCCAAAAAAATCTCCAATTTTTTTTTAGCATTTGGACTTTGTTTGGTACTGATATTCTGCGAAGTAAAAAACAAGCAAAAAACAGCAACTGGCACTGGGCACTATGTCAATAGGTTAGTCCCAAAAAATGATATAAAGTTGCTATAAAATGATTGTAAAACATCCAAGAATGATAATATAACAGCATGGAACAATAAAAAATTATAGATATGTTGGAGACGTATCATGGACTCCTCTAGGTTTTGTGTTACGGTAGGGTGAGATTTCAGACCTAGCTATTTGGGGATATGCGTTCGTAGCTTGGATTCCCTTACCACCGACACAAAGTGGGTTCATAGGGGGTGGCTGACTAGCAATACTGTGTGTTTTGTGTGATAGGTGCCACATCAAAGTTGTGCATTGGGTATTTGAACATCAAACCACCCTTTTCATACATATATTTGGACCACATGCAAGTGTGTTCGTGTTCTGACCCTTTCCCGCGTTATTATTTTTGCCAAATTTATAAACAGCAGACGAGTTGGATGCAGCAACCATCTGTGATTGGGGACGCAACAGACACGGTTCGCTCAGACTACCCGTGTGCCACGCCCGAGCCCCTGTCACTCACATCAACACAGTAGATTGGGCTTCCCTCCCACTCTCAAAAATATCTACTACCACGCAATCTCGAAAATATCTACCGTCTAGAAGGGTTTTATGTTTGATAGCACACAATTAGCATGTGTGGAGCGTGTGCAATGTCTGTTACTCCCGCTCTGCTTCAATCCTTTGATCCAAATTTTCAGTAGCCCCGGCATTTTACTCCCGCCTGCATCCCTCGCAATCTCAAAAATATCTGCTCGCCTGGAGGTTTTTCTATTTGATAGCACACGATTAGTATGTATTGACCGTGTGCGATGTCTGTAACTACTGCTCTGCTTCTATCACTTGATCCAAATTTTCAGTAGCCCCGGCATTTTACTCCCACCTCTGCATCCCTCGCAATCTCAAAAATATCTGCTCGCCCTTGATCCAAATTTTCAATAGCCCCGACATTTTACTCCCGCCTAGTAAAATTTTCAGTTGGCACGGTATTTCCTCAAACACCACCTTGACCCCCTCCACACACACCCCAAATCCTCCATTCACACAGACACACACCACCCCTCCCTCGCTCGAAACCATTGGTAGGTCGCCGCCATCACCGTCACCGCCTCCATCATCAACCTCTTCCTGTGTGCCGGGGAGCTCGAGGAGCGAATGGCTCAAAAGAGGTTTATCACGGCCTCTTCGCCCGACGTCAGCAAGGTGGCCATAGAGGTGTCCTCGTCTTCCTCCGCGGGCTCTTTATCAAGCCGCCGTTGCCGGTCGCCCGATCTGACCGCCGCCGCACCCTACGCTGGTTCGAGGACTTCCCCGTCCTCCCTCGGGCCTGGCCCCCAACGAGGTCCTACCTCGGGGTCCGGCAATGGCGGTGGGGGACGTGGGTCACCAAGATTACGGATCAGGAGACCCACACCCGTCGGTAGCTCGGTAGCTTCAACACGGCCGAGCTCGCGGCCATGGAGTACGACCGCTGGCAGGTCTGCTACCACGGCGTGGTAGCTAGGCTCAGTTTCCCCGTCGGCACACGTCCAGTCGACCTCGTCCCGCAGGAGCTAGAGGTGGTGAGCTCGGCTATGGCGCGGGAGGACCGCTAGGCGAGGGAGTGCCTCGAGGCCGAGGCCGTCGACGAGGCCTGCATGCAAGAGCTCCGTCGGTAACACCCGGAGCTCGTGGAGGCAGAGCGGATGATCTTTGCCGGCATGCAGGGCAGCGAGGTCATGGTGCTCTCCTCCGATGATGAGGTCAAAGGGGCGAGGATGGCGGCGCGGAGGGCGTCGAGGTGGGCGGTAAGGACGAGGAAATCGACGTCGACGAGTGGAGGAGTGTCTTCCCCAATGACCCCGACGACGGCGCCAGCCCGGACCCGGCTCGTTGCACACCGTACCTGATGAGGAAGGATTGGCTCGACCTCCACTTCAACCGAAAGTAGTTTAGTTTCGTTTAAATTTATGATTTATGTTTGGTTATGCAAAACTATCAATGTTTATGTTTGAATGCATGCTACTTTCGGTTGAACCTGCTTTGAACTTGATCAAATTGAAGTTTAAAACGTTAAGTTTAGGGGATCGACAAGAAACGACCAAAAATTGCTGGAGTATATATATACTCCACTAAGGGTTTTACTCCATTAACTTTCCGGGGATCGGCTAGAGATGGCTTTATGCCTTGTTCATTTCAGTTATTCACAATGTGATGCTCTATATGTGCAACTATTTACTCTGCAGTTCAATTTCATCAATAACAGTTTCAACAATACCACTATGAATTACGATATTTGGTTGCTGTTAAGGATGTTGCAGTTAACACGCCTTTTCGTTTTTTTAACAATAACTAGTGTACTTTAGACCTGCACAATACCAGTTTGAATGACCATATTTGCTTGTTTTTAAATGTTATGCGTGTTGCAGTTAACACACCTTTCCACTTCTTATTTTGCTTCACTAGCGTGCTTAAACCTCACTGGTACGCGTCGGTGCTATACAAACGGTTTTTAACCCCTTTCCGCGACGACATTTGGAACCGTCGCCAAGTGAGTATGGCGATAGGGGGGTCCTTCCCACACGACCCAGAAATAGTCGGGAATAGGCCCTCCTGGGACACAGGCTGGGGCCGTGTGCGATCGGGCGAGGCATCGAAACCCAATCATTCCCGTAGGTATGTACATCCCACACGGTAATCCAATAAAAACATTTCCGTAGGTATGTACATCCCACACGATCAATCCCAGAAAAACATTTCCGTTCGTATGTCTATCACACACAGTCAATCCAAGGAATACGTTTCCGTTCTTATGTACATCCCACACAGTCAATCCAGGGAAAATGTTTCCGTTCGTATGTACATCCCACACAGTTTTATGTATACGCTCGTGTGTGAAAGGTGTAACTATCACACATGCTCTGCCTTGGTTAACTGTTTGCTTTCATTAACTACATCACACGCGATTTGATGTAGAAAACTATGTGGCATTGGGCTATCCATCACAAGCGCTTTTACTGCCAGAACTGTTTGCAAAGTTCCATGACCGTCTGTTGTCTTTTTATTTTTGCCTGTAATTTATTTATCGAATTGGAAATTTCAAAATATGAAACGTGCAATTCAAATTCTCAGCACAATGGTTCAACAACGAATCCATAAATAAAATTGCCAGTACAATATGTTTAGTAATTACAGGATTAGGCAACAATTAACTATGATGAACCACAATATTTAAAGGCGGTAAAGGTGAAGAGACAAGTGTAAATCATTTTGATTGCCGACGGTGTTGAAGAAGCGTAATGCCGATAATGTGCCTTCCTGCATGCCATAGGCACGAACCACTTTTGTCCAACCCCTTGTGACGATCGCCTGCCCATCCTTCACCGCCTTCAGGAAGACTTCTACAACATTATCATGGTAGCATGAATTATATACTTTAACCTTAGTTGCCTCCACTCCGGTCATGTAGTTTGCAAGGTAATCATCAGCAAATAGCTTCGGAAACCACTGAAAAGAGAAAAATATCAGATACTGAGGTCTAATAGAGTAACTTGTTGTGGGCAGGGGGGAAAGGAAACACATTACTTACCATCCTAAAGTTAACTGTTGTCTTCGACAAAGTGTAAATAAAGAGCTTAATTCCAATCACCTATTTTTCGCCTAACAATCTTTCTTAGTTTCCTCACTTAACGCTTGTTCATGAATATCTCATTGCCCCATACGCAAAAGGGATCGAAGCGTGGATCAGTACCGCTCATATATGTACCTACAAGCAACCAGTAAATGTTAGAAGCTAAACTGAGATTGCACAAATGATGTAAAATACAACTACCTATGTTCCTAAGTACAAGTTTTTTTTTAGATTTCAATATGAACTACATACGGATGTATATAGAATTATAGATATAGTTTAGATTAGAATCTAGACTCACTCATTTTGCTCCTTATGTAGTCTATATTGGAATCTCTAAAAATACTTATATTTAGGAATAGATGGTGTATAAGACATGGGATGCAGCTAACCTCGACGGCAAACAACAACATCGCCCATTGTAGCCCTGTGTAAGTACATGGAAAGCCAATGTTTACTACAACAGGGTTAACATCCACCAAAAATAGCAAATGGTAATAAAACGGTAGCATCTGTAGTGATATCTTCATTTCGAAAGAGTAGCACGGTAGCAAAGGGGTGTATTAAAAAATGGTTACAATTGTTAATTGCAATAGGCTTAACAACATCCTAATTCATGTTTTGTAAGTTTGTAGCCATTGAAATACAACTCTTTAAAAATGGATACAATTGTTAATTGCAACAGGTTTAATGGCCATTGAAACCGGTACTAATAAAAATGCAATTGGCAGAGTTAAACATCACAGGGCAGGTGCTGCCAGAGCACATAATGGCCCAGTTGTCTATAAAAAGGTAGGGAAAATAGCTAAAACGTGTTAGGCATGTTTCTACAACATGCTTAATACATCGACCGTACAAAACATAGCCACTAATTGCAACTGATATTGGTAAGATTGAACTGGTGAGTACATACTTGGTAAGTCCTGAGAGGTAGTTGCTGGGGCACTTCATCTTGGCCAGAGCCCGCCCAAAGTCAGCGGCGGCGGAGGCGAGCTATTCCTCCGGGTCGAAGCGTGGATCAGTGCCACTGACATGTGTACCTACAGGCAACCAGTAAATGGTAGAAGTTAAACTGCAATTGCACAAATGATGTGAAATACTGTAAGACATGAGATGCAGCTAACCTCGACAGCAAACAACAGCATCGGCCATTATGACCCTGCGTAAGTACATGGATAGGCATGTTAAGTAGAACAGGGTTAGCATCCACCAAAAATAGCAAATGGGCAGCATCTCTAGTATATCTTCATTGCGGACAGTAGCATGGTAGCAAATAGACAGATTAAAAATGGATACAACTGTTAATTGCAACAGGCTTAACAACATCCTAAGTCATGTTTTGTAAGTTTGTAGCCATTGAAATACAACTGTTTAAAAATGGATTCAACTGTTAATTGCAACAGGCTTAATAGACATTGAAACCAGTACTGATAAAAATGCAATTGGCATAGTTAAACATCACAAGGCAGCTGCTGGCAGAGCAGAGAATGGCCCAGATGTCTATAAAAAGGTAGGGAAAGTAGCAAAAACGTGTTAGGCATGTTTACTAGAACATGCTTAATACATCGACCATAAAGAACATAGCCATTAATATCAACTGGTATTGGTAAGATTGAACTGGTGAGTACATACTTGGTAAGTCCTGAGAGGTAGTTCCTGGGGCACTTCATCTTTGCCAGAGCCCGCCCAAAGTCAGCGACGGCGGAGGCGAGCTATTCCTTCGGGTCGAAGCGTGGATCAGTGCCACTGACATGTGTACCTACAGGCAACCAGTAAATGGTAGAAGTTAACCTGCAATTGCACAAATTATGTGAAATACTGTAAGACATGGGATGCAACTCACCTCGACGACAAACAAAAACATCGGCCGTTATGACCCTGCATAAGTACATGGACAGGCATGTTAAGTACAATAGGGTTAGCATCCACTAAAAATAGCAAATGGGTAGCATCTCTAGTGATATACTGAGTCATGTATTGTAAGTTTGTTGCTGGTATTGGCGAAATTGAGCTGGACACGGGAATATTTTGAACATCACACAGTGTGCAGTACTGAAATAAACAAGGCACGAACATGCTTAATACATCAACCGTACAAATCATAGCCGTTGCAAGTGGTATTGATAAGATTTAGCTGGTCAGATCTTACCTGTTAAGTCCTGGGGGTAGTCGCTGGGGGACTTCATCTGAGCCAGAGCCTGCACCATGTCGGCGGCGGCGGCGGAGGCGAGCTGTTCCTCCGGGTCAACACGCACAGCGGCCATCGCGCCATGGACTGCCATCAGCTCCTGGCAGTGGAGATTTGGAGGCATGAGGATGTTTCGCAAGCGCCATTTAAGCAATCAGGCCGGGGCCGTGATAGAGGTCGGTGGGTTACCTGACTGGATTCGAGCAGAACGTAGATGTGGTTGAAGTTGTGGTTGCGGCGGCGGTGGTTTGAGATGCCGGTAGGGGAAGGCGCGAGGGGGGGGATACTGAGGGTGGGGATGTGGTTGGAGGAATAAATTCTAAAATCTCGCGCCTAATGAAAATTTCGCTGCGAAACTTGAAACTTGGGCGGGGGAAACACACAACGCAGATGAAGCGCGTAAAATACTCGTGCGCGAGAAAAAATAAAGTTGGCAGATCCAGTCTCCAAAAAAATGTACACGTGTACTTGATTTTTCGGTCAATGGTATGCCTGGTTTATTAGGAAACATCGCACTGGTAACTGACTTATGGGTCATTAACGCAAAAACAAACGCAGACAGGTACGGCATAGAAACCGTGTGTTTTGTGATCTTCTAATGATTAATGCAAAATAACGCAGACGGGCACACATGCTAATCAACGCTCAAAGCCCTCAAAGGATGCTCTTACCGACATTGTACGTTAATACTACAAACTTAAAGTACTAGTGGTAATTTGCTCTAATACTACAAACTTAAACTACTTCTCACATGCTGCCATCGGGGCATGCTGGCCAGACACCGACGTTCTCCTTCTCGGCCTTGTAGGCGGCCGCCTGCCATGCTTCGATCTCCGCCAAGCTCTCCTCACCAAGGCATGCGGCCTCTTTTTTCTTGCGGCGGCGGGACTCTCTTTTCTTGACTGCTTTGTGACTTTTCCGATCCTTCTGTGTGGCTTTGGCCGCCTCTAGATCCACCACCCATTCGGCCATGGCAGCCTCAAAGTCCGCCCATGTAACTGTCTGGCCGCCGGCGGCGATGAACTCGACGCGGCGAGATGCCATCGCTTCCTTACCATGTGTGCGGTCGCGGGCGGCGAGGAATGCGGCGCGGCGGGATGCCATCGCTTCCTTACCAGTTACTATGCGCCACGGTGCCATGAACGACGCCTGGAGAGAGCTCTGGGACGGAGGGGCCGGGCAGCCGTACACTGCGGTGGTATTCAAGAGCTCAACGACAAACGACAACAGAAATTTGGCTTCCCTTACAATTTTGCTCGTTCATTATCGCACACGGTTCATCTCCGTCGCTTCCGGAAACAGTGTGCGCTGATCCTATTGTGTGTTGCGTTATGATTGGCCGGAACCCCTGCCTCGCGAATCGCGCGTGTGCACCATAGGATGCGCCACGATCGAACGGCAATCCACATCCCTCACATCACACCGGTGCACCCGTAGCTGAACTGGATTTATATGCGCTAAATGCCTAGAAAATGCACATAATCCCCTAAATATGGTAAATGAGCCCAAAAATGCCAAATTTGAACACGGTGATTAGTAGGGTGTATGTTCATCGTAGAAAAAAACTCCAGGGCAAAGAACGAAGAAAATGGATTCCCCTTCAATCTTGGTGATTTCCCTCTCGAATGCGAGGAACTTCTTTGGTGATGGTTTGATTTATGAAGGCCGTGCATGACGACATAAGCCAAACCTTCTCTAATTTTTACTAGTGCATGGTGAGGTCATACCATGGCACACCATGCTAGGCGTCATGTTTTTCAAGCATTTATTTCATTTTTTCTATAGTTGAAACCCAATAAACAAACGTTTGTGGTTGACTATTGCCACACATTTCATCGAAATATCTGTCCCTTCCTTGTAAAAGGCATGAGAATTTACTAAATGGCACGAGCATGGTTTTCCATGCCGTTCTTGTGCACCCTTTAATGCACCGATTGTTTGAACTTGAATTATGTGCATTAATGCCTAGGAAATGCACATAATCCCCTAAATATGGCAAATGAACCCGGAAAAGTGCCAAATTTGAACACGGTGATTTGCAGGTTGTATGTTCATCGTAGAAAAAACTCGTGGACAAAGGACAAAGAAAATTTGGATCCCCCTTCAATCTTAGTGATTTCCCCCTCGAAACCATGAAACTTCCTCGGTGATGGTTCGATTTATGAAAGGCGTGCATCACGACATACGGAAAACATTCTCCAATTTTTACCAGGGCATGGTGAGGCCATACCATGGCACCACGCCAGGCATCATGTTTTCCAACCATGTGTTTCATTTTTTGTATAGTTGTTAACCCAGTAAACGACACGTTTATGGTTGATTATTGCCACACATTTCCTTGAAATATCTGTCCATTCCTTGTAAAAGGCATGAGAATGTACTAAATAGCACGAGCATGGTTTTCCAGACCGTTCTTGTGCACCTTTTCATGCACCGATTGTTCAAATTTGAATTATGTGCATAATTAATGCCTAGAAAATGCATATAATCCCCTAAATATGGTAAATCGGAAAATGTCAAATTTGAACACGTTGCATTTGAGGCGGTATGTTGATCGTTGGAAAAAAAACTGAATGACAAACTAGGACGGAAATTTGGATTCCCCTTCAATCTTGGTGATTTCCCTCTCGAAAGCATTGAACTTCCTCGGTGATGGTTCAATTTATGAAGGGCGTGCATGATGACATAAATCAAACCTTCTCAGCTTTTAACCAGGGCACGGTGAGGCCATACCATGGCACCATGCCAGGCGTCATGTTTTTCAAGCACATATTTCATTGTTCTATAGCCGATAACCCAGTAAATGACGCGTTTGTGGTTGACTATTGCCACGCATTCCATTGAAATCTCTGCCCATTCCTTGTAAAAGGCATGAGAATTTACTAAATAACACGAGCATGGTTTTCCAGACCGTTCTTGTGCACCTTTTCACGCACCGATTGTTCGAATTTGAATTATGTCCATTAATGCCTAGAAAATGCACATAATCCCCTAAATATGAAAAATGAGCCAGGAAAAATGTCAAATTTGAACACGTTGCATTTGAGACGGTATGTTGATCGTTGGAAAAAAACTGATTGACAAACTAGGACGGAAATTTGGATTCCCCTTCAATCTTGTGGATTTCCCTCTCGAAAGCATGGAACTTCCTTGGTGATGGTTTGATTTATGAAGGGCGTGCATGACGACATAAGCCAAACCTTCTCAAATTTTTACCAGGGCATGGTGAGGTCATACCATGGCACCATGCCAGGCGTCATGTTTTTAAGCATTTATTTCATTTTTTCTATAGTTGAAAACCCAAGAAACAAACATTTGTGGTTGACTATTGCCACACAATTCATCGAAATATTTGTCCATTCCTTGTAAAAGGCATGAGAATTTACTAAATGGCACGAACATGGTTTTCCAGGCCGTTCTGGTGGACCCTTTCATGCACCGATTGTTTGAACTTGAATTATGTGCATTAATGCCTAGGAAATGCACATAATCCCCTAAATATGGCAAATGAACCCGGGAAAGTGCCAAATTTGAACACGGTGATTGCAGGTTGTATGTTCATCATAGAAAAGAAACCGTGGACAAAGGACAAAGGAAATTTGGACCCCCTTCAATCTTGGTGATTTCCCCCTCGAAACCATGAAACTTCCTCGGTGATGGTTCGTTTATGAAAGGCGTGCATGACGACATTTTTACCAGGGCATGGTGAGATCATACCATGGCACCACACCAGGCGTCATGTTTTCCAAGCATGCATTTCATTTTTGTATAGTTGTTAACCTAGTAAACGACGCGTTTATGGTTGACTATTGACACACATTTCCTTGAAATATCTGCCCATTCCTTGTAAAAGGGATGAGAATGTACTAAATAGCACGGGCATGGTTTTCTAGACCGTTCTTGTGCACCTTTTCATGCACCGATTGTTCGAATTTGAATTATGTGCATAATTAATGCCTAGAAAATGCACATAATCCCCTAAATATGGTAAATGAGTTCGGAAAAATGTCAAATTTGAACACGTTGCATTTGAGGCGGTATGTTGATCGTTGGAAAAAACTGAATGACAAACTAGGACGGAAATTTGGATTCCCCTTCAATCTTGGTGATTTCCCTCTCGAAAGCATTGAACTTACTTGGTGATGGTTCGATTTATGAAGGGCGTGCATGACGACATAAATCAAACCTTCTCAGCTTTTAACCAGGGCACGGTGAGGCCATACCATGCCACCATGCCAGGCGTCATGTTTTTCAAGCACATATTTCATTGTTCTATAGTTGATAACCCAGTAAATGACGCGTTTGTGGTTGACTATTGCCACGCATTCCATTGAAATCTCTGCCCATTCCTTGTAAAAGGCTTGAGAAATTACTAAATACCACGAGTATGGTTTTTCCAGACCGTTCTTGTGCACCCTTTCATGTACCGGTTGTTTGAATTCGAATTATGTGCATTAATGCCTACAAAATGCACATAATCCCCTAAATATTGTAAATGAACCCGGAAAAGTGTCAAATTTGAACATGGTGATTAGCAGGGTTTATGTTCATCGTAGAAAAAAACTCATGGATGAAGGACAAAGGAAATTTGGATTCCCATTCAGTCTCGGTGATTTACTATCGCACACGATTCATCTCTGTCGCCTCTGCAAACCGTGTGTGTTCACTCACACATGCAAAAGGAAAAAAGAAAACCCTCGACTTTGTCCCCACTCACTCGCCGCGGACTCCTCCGCAACTCTGCACCCTAAACTCGACGGTTGTTGGTGGCGGGTGTAGGTCGCGCTCCAAACGGCACCGAATTTCGCCCCTACTGCTTTTCGCCGCCTATCTGCACCGACATTCTAGACTCTGGTCGACTGGGGTTTTCTGCGGGATTGGGCCGGGGATTTTTCTCATGGAGAAGGTAATCAACTAATTAGCGAAATATTCACTCATCTCTTACCGCAGTTCGTCTGTCGTTGTTAATCAACCGACGGAAATCGCCGTGGAATCATTTTTGTTCTAGCTGATTCGTGGGTGTTCATTCATGTGTCCACAGTGCGAGCACAAATCGGGCAACTGTGGTCGTGGCCAGTCAGAAATGAAGTTCTATCTCACCATTCCGGATGACTTCAGGGAGAGCTCGGTATGTTCAATCTCAACCTACCACGGTCGGCATGGCCTAAATTTGTGAACATATACCGTCTGTTGCTACATTATCTATATATTTGCATCAAATCTTTATTACATTATCTATTTTTAATTCTATATTTTTGTACTTTGCTTTCATCTATATATATTGATCTGTTCTATCAGTTACTCCCATATTTGCGTCTTGCTCTGTTATTTCAATATATCTAATTTACAATCTTAATTTTCATTTCAAGCAGTACATCCCTTGCTTTGCAAGAACAGGAGTAGAAGGAAATCTTGGGCTTTACTTTGCTGATGACTCCCAGGATGTCATATTGACAACGCAACATGGATTTACAATGACGGTTAGCGTAAAACTTGATAAAGATGGTCACTCCTATTTTAATGCGGACCTTTCGAGAAAAATATCTAAGTGTTATGAACTGAAAGCTGGCAATAAAATTCTAGTGCATGCACCACAGCCTGGTCTAATTAATATGGATGTTTACTTCCCCAACGTCATCAGCCGATCAAAGTCTGATCATCAACAACAGCAGCAACAAAAATAGCAACAACAGCAACAACACACAACAACAACACACTGCAGCAGCAGCAGCAACAACAACAACAACAGCATCAACAACAACAACAACATCAACAACAGCAGCAGCAGCAACAACAACAACAACAACAACAACAACAACAACAATAGCAACAACAACAACAACAACAACAACAACAACAACAACAA